>NC_092864.1:78220079-78226470 GCF_032062135.1 Pyxicephalus adspersus | reverse complement strand
GACACACACGCTGCAGCCAGCATAAAGGACACACACGCAGGATCAGATACCCGGAGCTGTCTTATAAACAGGTGAGTGTCTTATTTTAATTATTTTTTTAAAAATCGGGGGTGGCTTACTTAATGGGGATGTCCTAAAATCGGGGAAACACAGTATTTATCCAAGTAGGGATTTCAGGCTCAATTCATGGCCTGGTTTTCTGCGCTGTACTCCAACCCAGTAGCCAGAATATGATATATGTCTTTTTACTTATCAGACTTTTTCATTAGAAGAGGAACCCAGCATGGTTGCCCCCTGTCGTCCCTACTCTTTATCCTGACCCTGGAGCCCCTAGCCCAGTTTATAAGAATATCAATATTCATGGGATAGAATTAGGTAGTCACAGTTACAAATTAAAACTTTTTGCAGATGATATTCTGCTTACATTCATATCAAGATAACTCTCCCCAGTTCGATACCAGTTTTAACCAAGTTCGCAAGCATGTCTGCATTAGCAATCAATGAAGAAAAATCAGTTGCTTTAAATGTAACACTAACTCCCTAAACTGTTAAGCTCGTTCAACAAGCCTTCAAATTTAAATGGGCTACCCAACATCTAGACTATCTAGGTAAAAAACTTACCCATATGTATGAACAGTTATATGGGGGAAACACATACTACACGTATGGGATGAAAAAAAATATTCCAGCGGATTGATGTACTTTTTTTCTCCCATTGCTTCTGATACAAAATAATCCCATGTTTCCCCCAGGGTGGGAGTCATCTGCAGCGTTCACATGGTGGACGGCCCACAAATATCTGAATGTAAACTCTTTGCTGGACAGGTCAGAAGGAGTTGCATGGGATGAAATACAGAAAACCCATGATTCTCCAGGGAAAGAATATTTTAAATACCTGCAACTCAGACATTGGATCAGGTCTCTGATTCATGATAAAAACCACCAGTTTCAGCTGTCGGTATTAGAACGGATATGTCTACGGACCCCTTTAACCTCTAAGCTAATCTCTGCATTGTATACTGAGCTTATTAGGATAACTGATCTTCATGTACACAAATATGTTTCCCATTGGAAGACGGAACCTGAGAGATTCAAGGAGAGATGAGGAATGGTTCATAGCATAGTCCAAGATAGCCTCTTGTTCAATGAATGTCACTGTACTTGAATTAGCATACAAAGGTATGATGAGATGGTACATGGTGCCTTCTCACCTAAAACACTGTACAAACCAGGGGTCTATGTTTTTGGAGCTGCCAAGAAGAGGGTACAGCTATACATTTGTTAACAGGTTTTGGAGAAGGGTATTCAGACTGTAGAACGGAATGTTTAAAGTGTTTATTCCCAGTGTTTATTCCCAAAGACCCATGGGTTGCCTTGCTACCTTTTAAACCAGCGGTCGCCGAGAAAATTTTGGTGGTCCATGGCTCTGGTTCCCAGCAGGGTCCTTTCGTACTGAAACTAATGTAGCCCCCTGCTAATGTTGAACTCCGGGCATGATGAACCCTGTGGAACCCAAGGAACTTTCTGGTCTGGATGAGTGCACTGTTTAACTAGGGGGGAACTGAAGGGTGCACAAAAGGGGGAGGAGGGAAGAAGCTAGAAAGAGCAGTGCCTGGATCCTCATTTGGCTGCGAAGGGAGGACTGTGATCTCCAGCTTTGAAAGTGACTGTCCCTTGCCTGATGGTACCCAGGAAGTGAGTTTTCCTGCATCCTGCCATCTTTACCTTCAGTGTTAAAGGTGAGAGAGTGCTGCTGCCAGTGATTGGGGACAGACGGTTCATGATTGCCCATAATACTCACCCTGCCCTGGATCACTAGAATTTTGCCTGGGAGGAAAGACTGTTGTAAAACCAGTGGGTGCTAATATTACCAAAGCTGCAGGATGACTATTTTATCAGTTCTCCCCCTTTGTTGCTGACTGCTACTCGTTTATTTTGCTTGAGGGGCAACTACAGTTTCTTCTGGGCTGTGTAAAGCTTCTATTGACTGGGGAGCCACTGAGCTCCTGGAAGTACCGCAGCACTCAGTTTGTGTCTCCCTGTGTCAACCCAAGACTGCTACACATAGACACAGGGTCTTTATTTATCAGACTGGCTGTCAAGCTTACATCTGCAAGAGGATTCCAATGCCAGCTTTAGGTAAAGAGAACCTGTTGCAGTTTCTGAAAGTCAAGTTCATCCATTGAAAGTGATTGGACAGTCATAGTTACATAGGTAAATAGTAGGTTAGGTTGAAAAAAGACATAAGTCCATCAAGTTCAACCACTAGAAATAAACATATAACCCTATATGACATAGTTGGTCCAGAGGAAAACAAAAAAACCCTGGTACAATTTGCTTCAACAGGGAAAAAAATCCCTTCCTGATTCCATGAGGCAATCGGATGTTCCCTGAATCAACAGTCACTGTTATTTTTACTTTAATACCTTAATACCCAGTTATATTCTGTGCTTCTAGAAAAGCATCCAGCTTTTTCCTAAATCAATCTATAGTAGTTGCTGAAACTACTTCCTGAGGGAGACGATTCCACATTTTCACAGACCTTACAGTGAAGAATCCCTTCATTATCCGGAGCTTAAACTTCTTTTCCTCCAGACGCAAAGAGTGCCCTCTTGATCTTTGTAATGATCTCAAAGTGAATAATGGGGAAGAGAGTTCTCTATTTGGACCGTTTTTATATTTATACAGGGTGATCATATCCCCACTTAAATGTCTCTTCTTGTCTATGGGAGAATAGATTCATTTCAGCTATTCTCTCCTCATTGCTGAGCTCCGCCATTCCTTTTATTAATTTAGTTTCCCTCCTCTGCACTCTCTCCAATTCAACAATGTCCTTTTTGTGAACTTTAATTGTTCCAGCAGAACCCAGGAGACTTTAATTATCCTCACCATTCCAAGGGTGCCCCCCATCATTTTGAGTATCGGTGGCCACTGGTTAGTTTATTAGTTTGCCTATTTATTTAGTTTGTCTGCGTTCTTAAAGTTGGGGGCTTTCTGGGAAACATTGCAGTATACGGTACCTGTTGGTGTTGGTCAAATATCTCACTATTCGATTCGACCACTATTAGGTTGAATAGTGCAAAATTATTTGGGTGAACGAGCGTCAAATTTGAACTCTATTAAAGTCAATAAGGGAAAAATTTGGGTTGTTTTTCGGGACTGTGTAGAGCTTCTACAGACTATAAATACATGTCAAGACTCCCCCAGCTCTGCACAACACTGTACAAGTAAAAAAATAATAAGTAGGGCTTTTTTTTATATGTTGCTGGCAAGGCCATTTTATGGGGCGGTCAAGGGAAAATGTCAGATTTTATACCGGTCTCCGAGTAGAGGCAGAGAAAGCCACGAGGGGGTTCCTCTGGTCCAAAAATTAGCCACCAGGTTTCACCACTCTGTTACAAGCCATACACAGGCTTCAGAGTACAGGCAGAGATCCCTGAAGGGGGGGGGGGGTCTTTCAGTCAAAAAATAATCCAGCTACACAGCTCTGTTATAAGTTACCTCTGACAGGTGGCAGCAGCAGCAGGAGGAGGCGGCGGGCACTGAGATGGAGCGGGGACCGCATTGGTAAATGGCATCTAGAGCTGGGTGTAGTTGCATCATCAATGCCACCTAGATGTCTGTAATGCCATAATTAGGAATGGAGTACTGACAGATGGCAACAGCAGGAGGGGGTGCGGTGGGCCCTGAGACGGATCGTGGACAGCACTGGCATCCAGAGCTGGTTACTGGGCAGGCAACAGCAGTAACAGCATGAGGAGGAGGCGGTGGGCCCTGAGAATGAGCAAGGACGGCATTAGAGGTTGAGGCCATCGCCTATATGGACAGTGTAGAAGCTGTAGCTATTGGAAACATAAATGGATGAACGAGATTCCAATCTGTCCCTACCTACTATGTAGCGAAACCACATAAAAGGGAACAGGCTTGGCAGAATCAGCGGGGAAAGAAGACCCTGTTGAGCTTGAGTCTAGTCTGGCATCTAGAGCTGGGTAATGGGCAGGTGAGCAGGAGTTCCAACGCAGATCGTCTGCTGTTTGTGGCGTTGCTAGCAGTCAGGACCAGGCATCATTGCCATCCCCCACAACTTCTACCCCATCGTCCAATGTTTCTGTGGTTAACATTAGCAGCATCCAACCTTCCATCCCCCAGATGCTGGAGCGCAAGAGGAAATATGGCCCAAATGACCCCGAAACAAAGCTGATCAATGGCTGGTGGACTCCAATGCGTTCCGTTATGCATTCCTCTGCGCAAACTCACAGTACGTTATGCCTAAGCAATAGTACTTTGCACAAAAATGTTTTCTTGCTTTGCATGAACAGGGGAAGATGCAGCTGCAGCAAGGCCTGCATACCTACCTCCGCCCAGAGCACAGCGCCATGTAATTTCCTCCTCAACCTCCACTTTCACCTCCTCCTTTGAATCTTGTGCCTCAACCTCTTCCTCCAGGGACACTTTGCCGTGAAGACCCAGCACCAGTACCTCCCATTTGGCAGCATCTGTTCAGCGCCAGCACCAACCTGCAGTTTGCTATTTCGGTACACAATTCTGACGTTGCCACACAGTCCTGAAGTTGCAAAGCCTGGGATCCCTCAGCCACACGGGCGCAGCCACTCTAAGTGCCTTGCGGGAGCAGGAGGAGAAATTGCTAACTCCCCAAAGACTTCAGCCAGGCAAGGTCGTGTGTGACAATAGGGCCAATCTGCTGGCAGCCCTGCTTTGTGGGAAACTCACACACGTACCTTGCCTGGCTCACGTCATGAACCTTATAGTACAGCGTTTCCTTCGGCATTACCCAGGCCTCCAGCCACTGTTACTAAAGGCCATAAAGTTGTCAGCGCATTTCCACCGGTCGTACACAGCCAGTGCCAGATTGGTTGAGTTACAGCGAAACCTGAACCTGCCAGTGCACCGGTTAATTTGTGATGTGGCCACACGTTGGAACTCCACATTTTACATGCTGCAGCTGGTGAATGAAAAACAGAAAGCGGTGGTGGATTACGTGGCAGAGTCTGTTCGTTTCAGACGCATACCCACAGCCCTGGGAAGTGGCTGCAAATTTAGGACTTGTGCACTGAATTGTCACCTTTTTAAGTCGACCAGGATGATCAGCAAAGAACAGGCCTGTGTCAGTGAGACCATCCCCTTCATATGCCTGCTGGAACAGATGATGGTGGATCTCAGACATGACACAGAGCAGACGCTGCAAATATCATCACAGACATGCGTGCCTAGTATGCATAGTGCACCACCAGTTCAGGAACAGTAGGAGGTGGAAAAGGATGAGGAGGACATGCAGGCTTGGGAGAAGGGGAGAAAGGGGCAGAGGAGAATATTGAGGGTACATGGCATCCATCCACCCAAACACAAGGCCGCATGTTCCGTGGATGGCAAGACCAGGCGGAGGAGGAGGAGGATGACCCTGTGCTGCTGTTCGACCCACAGGAGTGTGGGTCCAGAATTACCTCAGCTGTGGGTAGTTTGAGCCACATGACATCCTTCATGCAGGAGTGCCTAGTATACAAACAATACAGATATTTAATTCTGATAGCACTTGGATATGTATCCTAAAACCCATAAAAACGTATGTATTTATGTGAGACAAATACATATTTTTAACTGTGATAGCACTTTCTAGATATCCACAAATGATAAAAAAATTGATGTATTTCCCCGCGTATTCCACCAAGTCCGTTACTTTTTATGTGGTTTCACTACATAGTAGGTATGAAAAGTGTGATTTTCGTTAATCCAATAATGTCCCAATTAGCTAAAGCTTCTACGCTGTCCATAGAGTTTATGGCCTCAACCTCCAATATGATCCACGCTCTGTACCAGGGACCAATGCCTCCTACTGCCTGTTACTGCTGCCGCCTTCCCAGTACCCAACTCTAGATGCAAGATACTAATGTAGTCCATGATCCGTCTCAGAGCCCATCGCCTCCTCCTCCTGTTTGTAAATGATGCTGCTGCCTGCCCAGTACCTGACTTTAGATGCCAGAAACTAATGCCGTCCATACTCCGTCTTAGCCCACCGCCTTCTCCTCCTGCTGTAAATGATGCTGCTGCCTGCCCAGTACCTGACTTTATATGTCAGACAATAAAGCCGTCCATATTCCGTCTCAGAGCCCACCGCCTTCTCCTCCTCCTGTCAATGATGCTGCCGCCTGCCCAGTAGTGTTGATGTTCGAATTTGGGTTGTCCCTATATTCGACCCGTATATGGCTGTTCGAATTCGGATAGACCCGACCCGAAAGACATGGGATTCGACAGCAAATATTCGGTTTGCTGAAAAAGTTAAAAAAAAAAATAAAAATTAATCTTAAATGAATTTATTTGTATGTGTTTTTATTTTAACTTGTTCTTTTTTTATTTTTTACAGGTTATCCAACAA
>NC_092864.1:78179153-78219781 GCF_032062135.1 Pyxicephalus adspersus | reverse complement strand
CCTTTGCTGTCATCAGGCTTTCCCTTTCCTCAGGGGGAAGAGCAATCAGCAGAGCTTTACTATGCTGACAGCTCTGCTCCCCTGATCGCTCCTGCAGCCCTAGAGGAGCTCTGACATGTGTTCTGTATATGTAATACATGTCACAGCTCCTCTAGGGCTGTGACATGTATTACATATACAGAACACATATGTAATATGGGGTATGTAATAGTGTTATGTATCTTTTTATAATGTATCTTTTTATGTATCCTTTTGCAATGTATCTTTTTACATCTGTTTGGAGGCTGTAGAAACTCTACACAGTGCTGAAAAAAACCCGAATTTTTCTTACCATTGACTTTAATGATGTTCGACTTTGACATTCGACCACCTAAATTTCCTACTCCGTCTCAGCCCACCGCCTTCTCCTCCTGCTGTAAATGATGCTGCCACCTGCCCAGTACCTGACTTTAGATGCCAGAAACTAATGCCGTCCATACTCCGTCTCAGCCCACCGCCTTCTCCTCCTGCTGTAAATGATGCTGCCGCCTGCCCAGTAACTGACTTTAGATGCCAGACAATAATGTCCACCGCCTCCTCCTCCTGCTGTAAATGATGCTGCCGCCTGGCCAGTACCTTACCCTAAATGCCAGACACTAATGCCGTCCACACTCCATCTCAGAGACCACTGACTCCTCCTCCTGCTGTAAATGATGCTGTCGCCTGCCCAGTACCTGACTTTAAATGCCAGACACTAACGCCGTCCACACTCCATCTCAGAGCCCACCGACTCCTCTTCTTACTGTCAATGATGCTGCCGCCAGTCCAGTACCTGACTTTAAATGCGAGAAACTAACGCCGTCCACACTTCGTCTCAGAGCCCACTGACTCCTCCTCCTGCTGTAAATGATGCTGCCGCCTGCCCAGTACCTGACTTTAAATGCCAGACACTAATGCCATCCACACTTCGTCTCAGGGCCCTCCGCCTTCGAATCATGCTGTTACTGCTGCTGCCTGCCTAGTACCCAACTCTAGATGCCAATTACTAATGTCGTCCACACTCCGCCTCAGTGCTAAATGCCTCCTCCTCATACTGTTACTGCTGCTGCCCTGTACCCAACTCTAGATGCCAGTTAATAATGCTGTCCACACTCCGTCTCAGGGCCCACCGCCTCCTCCTCCTGCTGTAAATCATGCTGCCGCCTGCCCAGTATAAAACTCTAGATGCCAGATACTAATGCCGTCCACACTTTGTTCCAAAGCCCACCACCTCCTACTGTTACTGCTGCCGCCTGCCCAGTACCCCCTACCCAGCTGTAGATGCCAGTTAACATAGCTGTCCATGCCGCATTTAAGAAAGTTACAGCAAGCAGATAGGAAAAGGCAGTCCCCTACACAGCAATGTCTCCAGTAGCTACAGCTTCTACACTGTCCATATAGATGATGGCCTCAACCACTAATGCTGTTCTTGCTCCATGTCAGGGCCCACCGCCTCCTCCTCCTGCTTTCACTCATGCTGCCGCCTGCTCAGTACCCCACTCTAGATGCCAGTTACTATCACCGTCCAAACTTCATCTAAGGCCCACCGCCTCCTTCTTCTGCTGTTACTGATGCTGCCGCCTATCCAGTACCCTACTCTAGATGCCAGTTACTAATGCTGTCCACACTTGGTTTCAGAGCCCACCACCCCTTCCTCCTGCTGTTACTGCTGCCGCCTACCCAGTACCCAGGTGTAGATGCCAGATAACAAGGCTGTCCTTGCTGCATTTTAGAAAGTTACAGCTAGCAGATAAAAAAAAGACAATGCCCTACAAAGCAATGTCTCCACTAGCTACAGCTTCGACACTGTCCATATAGGTGATTGCCTCAACCACTATTGCCGTCCTTGCTCTGTCTCATGGCCCACCGCCTCCTCCTCCCAGTACCCAGCTCTAGATGCCAGACTAGACTCAAGCTCAACAGGGTCTTCTTTCCCCGCTGATTCCGCCAAGCCCGTTCCCTTTCATGTGGTTTTGCTACATAGTAGGTAGGGACAGATTGGAATCTCGCTCATCCATTCATGTCTCCAATAGCTACAGCTTCTACATTGTCCATATAGGTGATTGCCTCAACCACTATTGCCGTCCTTGCTCCCTCTCAGGGCCCACCGCATCCTCCTCACAGTACCCAGCTCTAGATGCCAGTTAACAATGCCATCCACACTTCTCAGGGCCCACCACCTTCTCCTTCTGCTTTTACTGATGCTGCCGCCTGTCCAGTACCCTACTCTAGATGCCAGTTACTAATGCTGTCCACACTTTGTTCCAGAGCCCACCACCTCTTCCTCTTGCTGTTACTGCTGTCCTCCTCCTCCTCTTGCTGTAAATGATGCTGCCACCTTCCCAGTATTCGACTGTAGATGCCAGATACTAATGCCGTCCACACTCTGTCTCAGAGGCCACCGCCTCCTCCTCCTGCTGTAAATGATGCTTTCGCCTGCCCAGTACCTGACTTTAGATGGCAGAAACTAATGCTGTCCACACTCCGTCTCAGAGCCCACCGCCTCGTCCTCCTGCTGTAAATGATGCTGCCGCCTGCCCAGTACTCGACTTTAGATGACAGATACTAATGCCATCCACACTCTGCCGCCTGACCAGTACCCTGTACCCAGCTGTAGATGCCATTTAACAAGGCTGTCCATGCCGTAATTTAGAAAGTTACAGCTAGCAGATAGTAAAAGGCAGTCCCCTACAAAGCAATGTCCTCACTGGCTACGGCTTCTACACTGTCCATATAGGTAATGGCCTCAACCACTAATGCTGTCCTTGCTCCGTGTCAGGGCCCATCGCCTCCTCCTCCTCCGATTACCTAGCTCTAGATGCCAGTTAACAATGCCATCCACACTTCTCAGGGCCCACCGCCTCCTCCTCCTGCTTTCACTGATGCTGCCGCCTGCCCAGTACCCTACTCTAGATGCCAGTTACTATCGCCATCCAAACTTAAGCTCAGGGCCCACCGCCTCCTTCTTCTGCTGTTACTGATGCTGCCGCCTGCCCAGTACCCTACTCTAGATGCCAGTTACTAATGCTGTCCACACATTGTTCCAGAGCCCACCACCCCTTTCTCCTGCTGTTACTGCTGCCGCCTTCCCAGTACCCAGTACCCAGCTGTAGATGCCAGTTAACAAGGCTGTCCCATGCTGCATTTTAGAAAGTTACTGCTAGCAGATAGGAAAAGGCAGTGCCCTACAAAACAAAATCTCCACTAGCTACAGCTTGTACACTGTCCATATAGGTGATGTCTTCAGCTCTGTCTCAGGGCCCTCTTCCTCCCAGTACCCAGCTCTAGATGCCAGACTAGACTCAAGCTCAACAGGGTCTTCTTTCCCCGCTGATTCTGCCAAGCCCGTTCCCTTTCATGTGGTTTCGTACATACGTAGGGACAGATTAGAATCTCGCTCATCCATTCATGTCTCCAATAGCTACAGCTTCGACACTGTTTATATATGTGATGGCCTCAACCTCTAATGCCCTCCTTGCTCCGTCCCAGGGCCCACTGCCTCCTCGTCCCAGTACCCAACTCTAGATGCCAGTTAACAAGGCCATCAACCTCATTGTGGAAAAAAAAACTGAAAAAACGATTTATAAGTGCAGTGGAAGGATAAGGGGGAATCACTTCACAGCATGTTAGTGCAGGGAGAGACGTCAGAAGGCCCTAGGGACAGTGCTAGAAAAGCGATTTACAAGTGCAGGGAAAGATTATTTGGGGATTCAAATAGCCATTATACAGCTCTATCTTTCCAGCAATTTGTTCTTGTTATTGGGGTGCAAGTGCTTTGTTGAAAAGCCTTTAGTGGCTTTTATCTGTGGAAAAAAGAAAAATATTTACACATTTCACTTCTGCAGTTATATGTGGTGAAAGTGTTTAGTGGCCTATTTCAGTAAAAATAGAAAAATATATATGCACTTCACTGTTGCAGTTTTTTGTGGTGAAAGCGTTTAGTGGCCTATTTGAGTACAAAAAGAAAAATATATACGCAGTTCACTGTTGCAGTTATTTGTGGTGAAAGCTTTTAGTGGCCTATTTCAGTACAAAAAGAAAAATATATTCTAAGTTTACTTCTGCAGTTATATGTGGTGAAAGCATTTAGTGACGTATTTGAGTACAAAAAAAAAATATATACGCAGTTCACTGTTGCAGGTATTTGTGGTGAAAGCGTTTAGTGGCCTATTTCAGTACAAAATGAAAAATATATTCTCAGTTCACTTCTGCAGTTTTATGTGGTGAAAGCGTTTAGTGACGTATTTGAGTATCAGGAGGAGGCCACATAGTACAATCACAGAGTCTGGAGGTGGCGGCAGCATCAGGAGGCTACAGAGTGGCACAATGAGAGAGTCTAGAGGTGGCGGCGGCAGCAGCATCAGGCGGAGACCACAGAGTGGCACAATGACAGAGTCTGGAGGTAGCAGCAGCATCAGGAGGCTACAGAGTGGCACAATGACACAGAGGAGTGGCAGAGGTCTAAATGTTTCTGGTGCAGGCAGAGGTCTCAGCAGAGTAAGGGGGTGTGTCAGCAGGAGTTGCAGCGAGAGGCCTGAGCTCCCAGTGTCATCTAGCGGTCGTGTCTTGACCAGCAACCCAGCGGTTCTTGATTGGTTAACTCGGTCATCCACTTCATCTTAAGTGACATTAGACACCCCCAGCCAACAGTCGGTGGGTTCGTCAGACAAAACCCTTAGTTGGCATGGCCCGGGAGCAGGCCCTGCTGTGCCCTCACCTGTCCTCAACCTGCCTCTGTCCTTTGCTGTTCAGAACTTCACGTTCTGCCCACATATTCTACATATGGCCATGTTAACCTCCTCCCAATGCTGCCGCCACCTCCAGACTCTGTCATTGGGCCACTCTGTGGCCAAGCTGTTCTCCCACCATCCACACTCCATGACTGGGCCACTATTTTGCCTTTTTGGCCTGGATGACATCACTTTTTATTTGACCCTTCTGATCTGTCACAAAGAAGGAAAAAAGAAACGCACAACAGATCCTCTCTGTGTAGCAGCTGTAAGGCCTGTATGGTCCCATCAGAATTGGCTTATGATTTGGTAGCCAAAAGCAGGAGTGGGTATAAAACACAGAAGACATGCAAATATTCCGTTCACGTGTCATCTCTGTTTTGGATCCACTTCTGTTTTGTTGGCATTAGCAATACTGATGGATTATTGAGCTAATGCTGACCGAGTGAAGGCATATGCTCCACAGACAGGGTCCGTTTTTTGTGGGTTATTGTTCTGAGGGAACAGAGGAAGGGCAAAAAAATCAGTGACATCAACACAAACATACTGCTTGCACCCTCTCCACTCTGTCGGGGGGGCTTTATTTTGTATAGGCGGTTAATGGAACAGGTTCTGTAGACATCTATGTGGAATCAGCTGAAGAGGGTATAAAAAGAGTGCGCTTCTTCTTGACGCTAACATGGACCTGTAAGGCTGAGTTCATACTTGAGTTATTTGGTCAGTTTAGATCCCGTGACTGCCCAAATAAGTGACGTGTGCAGTGATTCTAATAGCGACGCCTGTCATCTGCATGTCATACTGACTCACAGTATTATTTCACTACCACAGCAGACTCCCTATGCGTGTTACTGCAAGGCACAGTGTTCTACACCACTATCAAGGCTCTCTGCAGCCCGGAAATAGCCGTTTTTTAACACGATTCATCGCAAATAAATTCGTATCGAAGCAAATCTTTTCAAAAATTTTTTTAGAAATTCGCTCATCTCTAATTGTAGGTATACATATAGGTATAGAGATAAATAAGAACCAAAGAGAAAATGGTTGCCAATTCAAACAGCAAGTGTATATTAATGCTTACCGATTGATTGAAGATGGAAAGGAAAGAGATAAACCCAAAAGGAAATATTCTGTTTGCTAAATGGTGTCCTGCATACTGCACTGACTCATCCATGAACAGCTCCCTCCCCAATCCCCCCAGGTACAGGTTTGCATAGGTGGGGGCACATCGTGTCCCCATAGCAACTCCCTGCACCTGGAGGTAGGTACGTTCATCAAAAACAGAAATGTTTCTTTAAAAGATATATCTTAATAGTGATAGTATGAGTTAATTTTGAGGAGCCATCTTCTGACTAAGCGCACCCAAAAAGTTACTTATAATGGTTATACCTTTTTCGTGGGGAATGCTTGAATAAAGTGCCTCAATATCGATGGCCACTAAAATGGCCTCCTCTTGAATAGTTAGATCATCTATGATCTTCAACAAGTCAGGAGTATCCGTTAAAATTTAAGGTAAGCTATGTACAAAAGGGCGCGGATATTGGTCTAACAGTTGGCTGGCATTCGATGATATTCCATCAATGCCAGCCACAATGGGACGCTCGGGGAGGGTCTTTGTCATTTTTATGTATCTTAGGAAGGGCATAAAACGTTGGTATAATTGGAAACTTGGTGTTCAAAAATTCGTGAGTGCCTTTGTCAATAGTATCAAGAAGGAATGCCTCATGGATAATACTGTATTATTCTGAATAAAAGATGTTTATATTATCATTAGGAAAGGACTTGTACCATTCCTTAATATTTAAAATTTTATAACACATTATTCTATATTTTTCTCTATCCATAACCACTACATTCCCACCTTTATCAGATAGGTTTATTATGATTGATGCATTTTTCTTAGGATTGGATAAAGCTACTTGTTGATTTTGTGTTACATTTTCTGGTTCACCTTTTGAAGGTGTCCAATCCATTACTGTCCTTGATACTTGTTGAACAAAGGCAAATAAGTTAGGATTTTGTCCTAAATCAGGAAATCGAGTGGACTTGGGAGTAATTTTACATAGCGGGTTCAGAGTAGATACAACCAGATCCAACTGGACTAGATCCTGACTGTCAGTGGTGCTACAGTATAAATTTTCATTATCCAATTGGATTAAATCTCTCATGACTTTAAAATCAATGGAGTTGAAGTCAAGCCATTCTTTTAGGGGGCCAGTTTCATGTCCTGTCTCCTTTGTAAATAATAATTTATAAAAGATTCTCCGGGCAAACAGATGAATATCTTTACGAATAATAAAAATAACAAATCCAAACTTACTGATTTTATTAGATGGACAAAAACTAAGCCCTAATTTAAGGACTTCGAAATCAGTATTAGATATATTATATTGTGACAAATTGATAACATCTGGTGAATTTGGTGTTGGAGTCCTTAATTTGGGGGTAATTTTATTGTGAACTGAATTATTGGGCCTGTTTTTGAGGGCATTATCTGAGGAGAAGTCATGCCTAAACAATAATTTGTTTTGGGTCTAGTGTCCAAGTGAGTAGTTTCAAGTGCCCGATAAGGTGACGTGTCGGTTCTTGTTGTGTGACCCATATTAGCATTTTAAGTGTCAGTGTCTGTATTAGTTCTACTAGAAGCAAGATGTGTCTCATTTATGCTTTTTTGACGTCTTTTATGTTTTTGCTTATCTCTGATAAAATATTGTACCTTCTCACTTCCCGCTACCTCAGGATGATAGTTTGAATTATACCTTTGATATCTAAAGGATTTATGTTTCTGAGGATCCTGCCAATGATATGCCTTTCCTGCTGAAAAGGCTTGTGATCTTTAAAGAACTTCTTTTCTTTACTGGAAAAGAGTTGTTGATTAAATTTATCCAAAAATAACCTAATCTCATTATTCTTTGCTTCAAATTGTTCAGATATTAATGTATCAGCATATTCAGTATAAGGTATCAAGTTCACTTTCAGTTTTACTAATTTCGTCTTTGAAATATTTAATTAGTATTTCGATTAATCGTACTGAGCAAGATTTTAAAGCATCCTCCTATTCCATATTGATCCCTGAGTTATCTCTAACATTTGGGAAAATTTGGACCCGCAAGCCAATTGGACTACATCTTTCAATTATATATTTATTCAAATAATGTACATGCCAGTAGGCTATGGATTTCCTTTTATAAACTCCTTTCAGTTAATATACCACCCCATTGATTTCAAATTCCTTACTTGTTCTAGAGGAATGATTGTTTTTGATACTTGTGACAAAGTCGCTTCATGGGTTGGTTGGGGGGTTGGAAATGGTATGTACAGGTGATTATAATGGGTGTTATTTAAAGCAGTTTTTTCAGTTGTGTTTTTTTGGGGTCCATCCCAGAGTAGGCCTGGGGGCATCTTGTCTCAGGATGTGGAAACACGGCGGATAGGGTGAATTTTGGTTTTCGGCAGTCTAAGTCCAATCGGGGTGAGGGGGTTTCAAGGTGGTGTTTTGGATGTAAGGGTCTCAGGTATGCCCAATTGGGGTGGGGGAGGATTTTGAAAGGTGAAGGCCGAGGGGGAGGGCCCTTTTTTTGGTACACAAACATTTTTGTTCAAATTTCAATTTGTGGCGGTGTTCAAAAAATGTTTGGGAAGGTTGGGGGTGGCAGTAGAGGGGTAGTCTTCTCTTATTCTTTTAGAATTGGTGCTGCTACAGAGGCGGCCACATGGCGGCTGGGGGCCATTGGAAGGATTGCAAGATGGGAGTCCAGGAACTTTCAGCAGTATGTGGTCAGGCATGCCTGGTGTGGAGAGTCAGGCACTCTTACGTCTGGTGGAGTGTGAGGCGTACAGAGGTGCAACCGAACGGGGGATGGTTGGGCTTGCCTGGAGCAGAGGTGACAGTTCGTTGGATCTGAGTTCCTGGACTTCTTGAGATCCGCTCTGTGGGAAAGATAAACAAAACCCGGAGTAAGGTGAATAAGGAAGTGGGCCATTTTTGTGGCCAGGAATGGGGGTATTGTGATGTGGCATCATAAGTTGTAGGAGGAAACTTGGTGGTATTTGAGATGGGACGGTGTACATCTTAATGCTATTAGTACAGATATGGGGTTTTTTGGATTGCAGGATGGAAGTCAATGAGCCCTGGGAATGTGGAGGTAGCACTCAGGTGTGAGGTTGGGGACTTGGAAGACAAGGATCCAGTGCATGTTAAAGTGGTGGATTTTGGCAGGGGTGATCCTCTTTGGTGGGGTCCTCCCCTTTATAGTGAATGGATGATCATGGCTCCTGAGGCGGTGCTGGGTGGCTGGGGGCCAAGATGGAAATGTTTGAAGAGTTAAATTCCTGTTGGGTGCGAATTTTGCTTTCTGAGACCTGCAGCCTGGTTCTTTGGGGTTTATAACTGGGAGGTTAGAGTTTTACAACAATATTGTTGTTTATGGTTATGTATTATAAAAAGGGGAGAATTAGGCTGTTATTAGGTTATATTTAATGAGGTGTTATGTTATGAAATGTCAAGTTATGCTTGCATATAAAAGTGTAAAGTCGTGTTATTTATTATGGGATATTTATTTGTTATTTACTTGAATGGTTAATTTATTTAATTATGGGTAATAAACGGCTGCTTGCCAGCCAATTTAACTTCAAAATTGATGTTTGTGTATTTTCACCCCCCTGGCGGTATTCTGGGAGTGTTGTTAGCTCTGCGGGTAGTGCCGACGCTCCTAATTGCAGGCAAGGGCTCCAGGTCCTATCGTTCAGGTAGCATAACCCCACTACCTATGTTCCATGCCACAATTTTCCTTCCTGCTGGAGACTTGCACTGGTGTTTGAGCTGGCATGGGTATGCCTCTCTTCTTCTATGAGGCAACACATACACGCCCTCTGTTTCTACAGCCTATGGCTGGATCTCTGAAGGTATTTAAAGGCACTGCCTACTACAGGAAGTTGCCTGAGCAATCTCATGGTTTTTGCTTGTCTAACTCCTAGTGCAAAGGTGCTTCTTTTGTCTGCTTAGCTGTGTACCGGACCTTGTTTACTGAACCCTTGGACTTTGCCTGTTTGCCGCCTGACCCTGACCTTGGATTATGTTTATGGACTTTTACCTGATTGCCGCCTGACCCTGACCTCGGATCTTGTTTATGGACTTTGTCTGATTGCCACCTCCCTCTTGGACATGCAAGCCCCCTCAGCGCTTGCACCGAGTACCCTGACCCCTCTGGTCAGCTGCCACTGACCCGGGGATTACTCTGGAGTGGCATCTGGCAGCTATCCTGCGGCCCAAGCCTATCCTCACCATCAGAGGCTCTAGTGAAGACCAGGTAGCGGCTAAGTTATGCCCCTCCGGAGCATACCCAGTCAGTGGCACTTGCATTAAAAGTGTGGCTTAGGGTAAAAAATACATGCAAAAAGCAGTAACCCCCAAAAAACATATACTTTGTCCCATTAAAGTCCTCCGGCGAAGGGTCCCGGTGACGTTGTTGCATGTGTTTGTTCATTCGGGAAAGTCAAATAACTTTGTATTGGATTCAATACAAAATAACTAATATACTCTTTATATTATATATATATATATATAATTATATTATATATATATATATAATTATATTATATATATAATATATGCTACTGTCTGATTATATTACAGGTTTCTGTATATTTAGGCACCCTTTGGACAGTTTTTGGTGAGTTATGCCTAAGAATTATAAGCCTATAATGTAAAATAAGTTTCAATGCAAAACAATGTACTGCTTTTTGCCTAAAAATACGGTTAGAATTAAAACACCAGGGGGGTAATGGTGGGGGTTGGGGGAATGGTTGGTAAGCAGGTGGGTGTTGAAGGAAGGCAGAGATTCTGCCAGTGGTGTTAAAGCATGGGATAGAAGGTCCGAGCTACCCTGGTCATGATTCTGCTTCTTTAATACTGTCTGTGTCACCCGCCGCCACTCCAGACAGGGATGTCTCAGCAGTTACAATGTTTATTTTAGCGTTTCGGGTTAACAAGTTACACTATTTCTACTTAGAGCATTCAGAGATTCAGCTTACACTTTTTATACGATTTAAAAAGTAAAAACATACAAAAACACAGTGCATAATAAAAATACAGGAAAATAAACACTAAGAACAATAACAGAACTAAGCAACAGCGTTAAATAAAAGGAAAAACAGTGAAATAATGCATAGGTAGAGTTGGTTTGCCTTGGTCCAGGTTGCTGTTTAAGGTCCAAGTTATTAGTCACACTCACTGTGCTCCCTGCAGAGTTCAATCTGTCAGTGCCATTGTCCTTAACAACAAGATAGTATCAGTGAGAGCTCCGCTAGGCTTACATGGCTTTTGCTATGCCTACCACAGATATGGGGCTAATAGGACAATCCAATGACAGCAGGGGCTGATTATGATGCTTGTGGACACTTCCAAAATGCTCTTGTTCTAGCCATTTTTTAATAATTTCTTAAGTACAGGTTTTATGAAATGCCAACCCCCAGATTAATTATATTAATCACCACAAAATAAGTAGTTCACAGAGACCAAACTAGGCATGTTTGGGACTTATAGTTAACCAGAACAGGCTAAATATGGTTTCCAGGTTTTCCTGAAGCCTAGGAGACCAGGCCACGATTCAGCTACAAATCACCCAGCTACTACTTTATACAGAATGGTATAGTGGAAAAATAAGTTTATTATTAAATGGGTTTCTCTATACAGCTCAGTGTTCAATCAGCGGCCACTCTACTAGCATTATTTGAGTTCTATGATACCTGGAGACACAAAATGCCAACTTTTACAATTGGTATTGTAAACTAGAGGGTCTGGAAGGATGCTGCTTGTCAGAGAAAGAAATATCTGATAAAGGGAAATTTATGACCCTGGTCTGTTATACTTCAAACAAAGACAAGACACATTTACATTTTAGGGGATATCAGACATTATGTTGTCCTCAATATCACAGGGGAATTAATCAAGTTTACTTGTATGGTATGAATTGATGTGATTTGTTTAACCTTCAATAACAATAATGTTAGCTTTATATGTTGCTGCAATGTTTTTGTCCCTGTTTTAAAATGGTGGTCTCTATTGGTTAGCAATTCTTCAACCTGTTTCTTACAATGTATTTGTAACCATCCTTAATAAATGTTTTGTCATTTTATCCACAAATTATTAGTTTAAATGTATGCATGGTTTCCACTTCAAACTAGTTCTTAACCCGCCTCATTGGCTTAGTCCCATTCTCAAAGTCATATTGCCACATATTGGTGTTTGAATGTATTATATAAGTACTGTATTCCTTTCATGAATAATTTGTAATAGTTTTTTTTAATAGTCTCAGATATTTGCAGAATAAGCTGTGGTTTTCCTTTAACATACTTCACTCATGTTGATTTCATGCCACTATTCTACACAACTCCTCTGCTCATTTGTAGTAGTGTTACAGGTTTGTTCTCATTGTGCTGTGCTGCCTGATCTTAGCCCTATTATATACAAGCACACTTCCACTTCCTGGCCAAATAGGTTGTCAATTAGCTGTCCAGCCCAGTTGCTTCTCATTGTAACACACCTGATGGTGATGGAAGGAGGTCCAGGTTGCCAAGCACAACATTAAACCACATTGATTGCCAAGCTCACAAGCAGGGTCAAGCACTGTTAGAAAATAACAGATGTTTTTGCTAAACATAATTTTGCTCATAAAATACTGGATTGTATGCATTATTAAGGTGTTTACATAATTCAAATAGTACTAGTACTGAAAATTACCAGGGGCAAAATACTTTGTGCTAAACATATTTTATTGCTTTGACAGGTTTTTTGACAAGGTGTTTATGCAGTATGAATGCCATTTTAGACCTTGGCCCACTAAATATTCACTTCCTCACATCAGCATGGTAGTGGAAGCTCATACAAGGTGAATTCCTCCTTTAATCCGAAGCAATATCATCCACGAATGTACAGTAGTCTGTGATGTGATATTCCAGAGGTTCCCATCAAAAGCATGGTATCCAGTTACAGAATAGATGTAATTGTTAGGATGTGTTAAGCAGCATGGTAAATCGTGTTTTGTTGGCAACTAGAGGGCGCTGTATTGTATTTTTCCTGCTCTTCAGGCTGCATAAGCAATGCTTGACCAAATCTAGATATGTGCATGTACATGTATGAACAATGAAAAAAACAAGAGGAAGAGAAGGCTGCACTGTCTTAAATTAGCTTTGCGCCAACCCTATGACATCAGAAATCATAGGAAGAAATAGGCAGTCTTTTCACTTTGAAGTAAATATGTGTTAATATGCCAAAAAAAAACCCTCTTTGCCTATTTCTTCCTATGATTTCTCATGTATATGTATGTATACACACACAGATACATGCATGTATGTACATACATGAATGCACATGAGGCAAAACAAACAATATACACCTAAAAAGAAAAACTTACCCGAATGATGAGGCACAGGTCCTTCTCTGCAAAATGTGGCAGGTGTGTTTTTCAACTGATAGAACACACTTCTGTGCTCGTACGCGCACATAGCGGTTTCATATTGATGCACAACAATGCGTATCAAGACCTAAGTTTTTAGTATTTAAGTGTACATAAAATAAGACAACTGTGCTGGTATTAACCTTTCAACAAATCACATAATGGATATACTCAAAAACTATTACAATAGACCTAGTTTACTAAATTGAATTGTAGGTCTGTTGGATCACCCAAGGTTAAAGATCTTGAAGGATTGTAAAGAAGATCACATGAAAAAACACAACTAAAAATTATTCAAACAACTTTTTTTAAGATAACCACATTTTCAAAAAGGTCACACAGACACCACTAAATAAAAATTAAAAAAAAAAAAAAAAAAAAAAAATCACATGTAAACCCACACTTTCATATAGGGCTAAATATTTAAAAAATGGCCCAAGAAATATTGAATTTGCATGATACTTACAAAAACAATATGCGATTTGGAAAATATTTATGCAGAACAAACATTGAAAGGTGGTAATAAATATATTATTGCAATGAAATAATATGGCTACAAACACAATACCATTAACTTATTCATTGCAAGATGGAATGTTTTAATTCAAAGTGAATGGCTTGGTCTGGCATCGAAAGCGTTTAGGCATTTGCCTATTTAAACAGCGAAAATTGGTTAACTTTTTCCGAACCAGAAAATATTGAGTAATTTAAAAATATACTTGTTTCTAAGCTTCATTCATTAATATTTAGGATTAAAGGGTGTATTATGATTATTATAATTATAAAGGGTGTATACATTATTATTTAGGGGTAAAGATGTATGCCATTTGAAAGAATGATTTGCTTGCAATATTTTAATGCAAGCTTTCCAGGGTCAAGCTGCTGGATATGCGCGCCTAGAAGCGCTATATATTTTAAGTTCATAACTGTTGGGAGAATACGCCAGCGTTTTCTCGGTGGCATAAAAGGAGTTGGTAAATTAATCTGCTGGATTGGATGTGGGATTGCGAACGTTAACTTACGATTTTGCTTGATAAATGAACCCCAATATCTCACAGCAGAGAGAGGCGTGAATATGATACATTTCCCTGGAGCTAGGAGCCACTGGAATATGATACATTACCCTGAAGCCACTCTCTTTGAGGGCACAAGTTCCCAATCGCCTCCTCTGTTTTCAAACAGAATTCCTTTCTCTCAGGGATTTGAAACAAGAGGTTTGTGGGAATCACAGGAAAAAGAGCTGATAAAGTAAAAAAGATGTGTGATAATGCATAAATTGTAATAAATTAGGGGGACTTACAAGACTGAAGAGCAAAGGAAACAAATAAAAGTGGCATAATTGACAATCGTGCTGAAAGTGGTATTGGATGTGCCTGTTGGGAAAGTCCTGCGAGCTTTGAGTCATGGGGATGTCCTCCGTATGGATGTTTTTATTGTTGCTCCTGGGTGACCAGGCAAACATTATTAAATATCTTTCCTCATCCAACAGATAAAGAATCATTATCCACTTATGTGGAAGAAGAAACATTACTCCTGCAAATGCTGCTTCTGTAGTTGTTATTGTCTGTGGATAGTCATCATCAGAGCAGGAATTGTGTACTATAGATATACAGCGAAGGCCAGGTAAACGTATTGTATGCAAGTAAGGTAAGCTCAGCCACAGCTGTGCAATCCTCCATCAGGTCGGTCATAAAAATAACAAATTGTGCATTGTTAACCTGCTACCTTCATGTCAGCAATATGGTTACTGACAATGGGGCCAATATTGTGGATGCACTGTACAGATTCACTCTAGCTCCCTGATATCAGAGTACAACGTCGTCTGCTACATGCGATTGTCTTGGACAGGGAGTGTCATGCACGGAGAGACAGGACCACTAGGCGGCTTGTATGTAGGTGGTGTGAGCCCTAAGAAAGGCCAAGGTGGAGAGTTCAAGCTGTAACCAGGTTTTCTCCAGAGCCTCTGATGGTGAGGGTGTTGCGCTGCTGGTTACGGCCAGGTTGCGGTCCTTGGGCACACCAAGGTGGGCAAGCACAGTACAAAATCACAAGGCAGGTGGATAGTCAAGGAAAGCCGGGATCGAAACAGGCAGCAAACAAGAGAGGTCAGCTCACACGCCAAGGGTCAATAGCCACGAGACAGACACTGGTGACACAGGGGCTCAGGGATATCAGGGATATCCACAGACTGATGGGAAAACTGGAACAGCACAGGGAAGTTGACTGGGAACCAACAGACTAGACAACAAGTAGTTAACACAAGAGCTGGACAGAGAAACAGAGGCACGCTCAGCGACAGAACTGCCCACATGCGCAGGGGAGAGATGCCTGTGTTTTAGTGAGGAACAGGTAAGTGTGAAAGGGAGAGTCTATATCAGGAGCCTCTTTTGCTCTAGGAGCCGTGTTATTACAGTCCTCTAGGTGCATGTCTTTTGGCTTGGTACCTGAACTAATATTGAGATAAAGTTACGATTCGGCTTAGCCTGCTTCCAATTACATATACATTGGCCTGCTGTCTTGTCCACCTTTGACTGGTATGTCAGAGTGAGTTCTAAGTTCCGCAGTTGCTCCAATTGACTAAAATGTCTGGCATCATCGTAGAGTGGTTAATGTTACTGTTCCTGATGCCAAGGAGAACTTTTGACACCAACCCCCTAACTACCCTACTGAACCAACCATTCAAACTGCTCCAATGCTGTCCAAGTTTCCTAAAAATGGCGAAATTGCTAGTGATTTTTCACCAAAAAATAGTGACAATGAAAAATCAGGTAATCTTTTCAGTAACAAGAGGAAAACTATTTGTGACTACCGTATTTTTCGGACTATAAGACGCACTTTTTCTTCCCCAAAACTGGGGGGGAAAAGTGGGTGCGTCTTATACACCGAATACATGTTAAATATAATTAAAAAAAATCATACTCATCCGATACCGCGATCCCGCGATGCTGCGTGCTTCTTCTCCTCGCTCTCCTCCCGGCTGCAGCGCGTGTCTCCTCCTCCTCTGAGCGAGGAGAAGCCGACACGCCTTCCCCCGCGATCCCATAAGCAGGCTGCAGCAGCCTGCTTATGGGATCGCGGGGGCATGCGTGTCGGCTTCTCCTCTCTCAGAGGAGGAGACGCGCTGCAGCCAGGAGGAGAGCCAGGAGAAGCCGACACCCGTGCCCCCGCGATCTCATAAGCAGGCTGGATCAGCCTGCTTACGGGATCGCGAGGGCACGGGTGCCGGCTTCTCCTGGCTCTCCTCCCGGCTGCAGCGCGTGTCTCCTCCTCCTCCTCTGAGCGAGGAGAAGCCGGCACACGTGCCCTCGCGATCCGGTAAGCAGGCTGGATCAGCCTGCTTATGGGATCGCTGGGGTATGCGTGTCGGCTTCTCGCTCAGAGGAGGAGGAGACACGCGCTGCAGCCAGGAGGAGAGCGAGGAGAAGAAGAAGCCCACAGCATCGCGGGATCGTGGTATCGGGTGAGTATGATTTTTTGGCACAGGGTGATCAGAAGGGGATACATTGTGTCAATGTATCCCCTTCTAATCACTCTGTATCAATGTATCCCCTTCTGATCACTCTGTGTCAGAGTGATCAGAAGGGGATACATTGACACAGAGTGATTAGAAGGCGATACATTGACACAGAGTGATTTTTTAGTATTTTGTTCAGAATCTTTTTTTTCTAGGTTTTTCTCCTTTAAAATTGGGTGCGTCTTATAGGCCGGAGCGTCTTATAGTCCGAAAAATACGGTATTACTCAAGTGAAACCACAGCAATCAGTTCCGGTAATACAAGACAATTTTTTTTCATTGTGGCAAAAACATTAGATGTTTTTAGCATGATGAAAGGTAAACAGAAAATAAGAATGGATTTGGACTTCTCCCATGCCTGAACTCCAACTGCCTCTTTTTTAATTGTTTGGAATTTTCTTTTTTTTTTTTTTACTGTTTTAGTTGTTCCAACAGGAATCAATCCAACTCCAAGATTTATTCTGTTCCACTCACCTCTAGCAGTAACCTGAATACTCTTGACAAATACACTAAATGTTAATGACATCTGTGCTTTTTATATGATCTCAGTGGTGCATATACAAATGTGCGCACAGACACAAATGATAGAAGAATCAGGGTTACATTTACCAGGGTTACCAGAACACATGACAAAGCAAAAAAGGTGAGGGTTACAAAAAAAAAAAAAAATCATCCAGTTTCTCTAGCTTACTCAGTATCAGCTTTATTAATGTCTCTAATATATGTTCTATAATGTAAAATTTGACCTTTGCCCCCTCCCATTCTGTACCTTCTGTACATGGTAACACATTATTATATTCACTGTAGATACATTCTGTATTTTATTTCAAATGTCTAGCTTATTATCACTATGAGAAAACATAAATAAATGAGATGGAAACGTTGCTCCTTGGGGACGACTACATGAATGCTGATACTGATGATCTTCTTAGCATTGATTTAATCTCAGCTACTCTGAGAAATGGTCAAAAAGCTTTTTATTTAAGCACATGTACCATAATATTCATTTGATTTTTATGATATATTATGCATGAACTTTTAAAATTTAATGTGCCATGCCTTTTTTCTCTTCCCCATCCTGAAGGTGGGAATGTTATGCTTGTTTGGCAGAACATATAGAGCTTTGCTTTTTACATTCTTCTAACGGAATTAAAAAGATCTTGTCAGAAATGTAACATTTTCTATGCCATTAGACTGGGAGATTTGCTAACTTGTTTTTACACATGGACCTTGGTTCACATAAGGATATACTTTGATAGTGATATTTACACTTGTTAGGATGGAAGAGTCAGCATAATATTCATGACTGCCTGTTTGTCAAATTTTCATCAGTACATTCAACTAAGAATGCTCAGATTTTCCATACATGATTCAGGAACTTTACATTCTCTCTATTTAATACAACAATTTTCTAGCAAAAACAAAAATTGCCAATATTTTTCCATGTGCAAAATTTATTTGCCCTAATCGTGACTCATTGGCCCTGATTTATTAAATTTCAAAACTGCAAAACTGGAGAAGATAGACTATGAGGGGATAACCTCAGTAATCCAGCAAATCTGGAATAAATTCTGGTCCAGGATTTAAAAGATTTTCCCACTAATAGTAAAATATTTTGAATAAATCCATTCCAGGTTTGCTGAATCACCCAGGTTCTTCCATGAAGGTCTATATATTTAAGGCTTGAAGAGCCTTAATAAATCAAGGCTTTAATAAATGGTTTTAAAAGTTCCCCTAACAATATCTGATTTTTTGCCTAACACAAAATAAAACTATTACTAATAAACTAAAAATGTTAGTTTCTCCTTAAATAGTAGTTTTTATAAACTATTTGCTGGTAAACACCTCAATCTACCTTTACAAATTTTATAAATTAGGTTTCTGTGAAAGTAATCTAATATTGTGCATGAATGAAGGGACCTTAATATGGAACCTGGAACATTCTACATTTTGACAACAAATAAACAAAATTAACCAATAAAAGAAATTATTAAAACATATTATCATCTTCTATGATTTCAGTGAGCATGTTAACAGTCCAACAAAACCAGTACGTTGTACAGGAGATGTCACAATTCTTATCGAATCTTTAGAGAGACATTCACTAAATTCCACAGAAATCTGAAAAGTATATCTAATGTGCCAGGAAATAACAAATGAGCTTCCCATAACTGAACAAGGTAAATTAATTTTGTATACCAAATAAAGTGTCCAGTGAGAACGAACCTCTCCATTATTAGCTAATTTGGGTTCCTTATCTGATAGTGAAGCTTCATTGGAGAACGAGTAGTCTTTGCTCAATCTATCTTTCTGTCAAACCCAGGCAAGCCAGGCTTTTTTTTTTAAATTAAATTTATTAGTACTTTAGAACTGCCTTGAGAACTTTGTCAGTTATCTCCCCTTTCCAAATGTAATTTTTGATGACTGTAACAAAATAGAAGATTTTGAGAAGAGTATTGCACAGCAGCTTGCTGAATATACCAACTGTAGCTGGCTTTAAATTGTATTGTGATGGACTACTGTTATCTTTTGATATAACTTATAGGCGTGCTGTAAGTATACATATATGTAATATAAATTGCATTGTGAGTGTTTTATATGTAGTGACTATAATGTACTTAGAGAGGCTCTGTAACCAATTAAAACATGAGTGTAAAAGCACAGAAGAATCAAATGCTTTAAATGCTTATTTATAGTTTCTTTTATTTCCACAAAATATTAATATTTTTATTACTGCTTTTTATTATATATACTGGCCTAACTGCTCTTCTCTTTCCAACATAACCTTTAATGCAACTGCTAGGGGAGGATCAAAGTGGAATATTATTTTTTTTTATCTCTAATGGGCTTCCAAGGGGCTGTGGAAATCAAATTCAATATGATAGCACCCACCAACAGTCTCATATTTCTACATTTATGGAAATATAATCCTATAGATTGTTAAAATGAATGGACTGACAACAGGTTTTCTTGGTTTTGGGCTAGGAATGATTAATTTACTGTACATATATAGGAATCCATATACACAGGCAAAGAGCTGTATGAAACAGACCTTCTTACTCCTATGAAACTATTTTAAGGAAAATTGCTTTAATGAGTTAGACATAAATTTCCAGACACAGAATTCAGAGGTTTCTACAATGTTATTTACTTGAAGAAACAGAAGTTTGTAGAAATGTTTCAGCAGCACAAAATAGATATTTTTTTGGTTCACTATGTGTTCTTTGTATGTGAAAGAATATTTGCATTTCAACTAGAATTATGAATAGTGTGCAGCAGAGTACACCTCGTGTCACTTGTGCTAGAGAGACACACAGTAGACAAATAAGAAGTAATATGTTACTTAAAGGTGATGGAAGAAAAGCAAAGTGGAAAGTCCTTTATGTGAAGATGAAGCTTATTCTGTACTAGTCTTAATGGGGCATAGTCAAATGAAGCGCCTGTGATAACAGATTCTTCTTTGCTATCTTAGTTCTAGATCAGTTGGATTGAATTTCCTGCATATTGCACATTTCCAGACTTCCATTCTCTCTTCTTTCATTGACACGACAAGGTCAGGCTTAGATATACTTATAATTCAAGGTTTTAAAATGCAACAGACATCTACAGTCTCAAAAATACAGCATTAAAAGAGCAAAGACTTGCTGCCAATTTTATTCATTTGTATTTTGCAGAAACAGAAATCTTTAGAAACTTTATACTGAAATATTCTGAGTATGCTGATCAAATTTTCAATGTATAATCTTGTTTTATAAATATGTATAGTGGACAGAAACACATTATACTAAATTTAGGGGGTATTTGGCATCATTTACCTTTATTTTCCCTGGAAAAGAGATTAAAGGGCCTGTATAAGGCTGTTAGTATTTGTATTGCGGCCAAATTTTGGAATTTTATTTGCGATCATTTATGAATATGATAAATAATATTGGTCCCAACACTAAACCCCCCGGGTATACCACTGACAACACTAAACCCTGGGGTAAACCACTAATAACCTTGTGACATTCAGAGTATTAAGTATTAATTACTACTCTTTGGATGCGGTCTTTAGGCCAGTTCTCTATCCATTTACAGATTGAATATTGTAAACCTATAGACCCCAACTTACATATTAATCATCTGTGGGGTGTCAAATGCTATTGCAAAGTCCTGTTATTCAATATCAACTGCTACTCTATTGTCTAACTGTTCACTTACTTCCTCAAGAAAGAGTAAATTTGTTTACAACTTCAGTCTTTCTTGAGTCCATATTGACTATTACTTAGTGTAGATTAATCATGTAGCAGCATAAGTTTATTTATATTGGGTTTATTTTTTCATTTTTCACAGTCTGACTTGTCATTTACCCAAATTTTCCTGAGCCAAATTCACTAAGAACATTTTATAAAAGGTTCATAACAGGGAACTGTCTCCATCCGCTTACTACTCTTGGAAAGACATTGTCATAAAAAGCTTTTCGAAAGCAAAAATGTTTCTAAAACAGTACATGACCCGGTTACCCCAGAACATCAGTTTGGTTCTATTGAAAACACCCGTCAAACCACATGAATGTAATGAATGTATGAAATGAAAACCGTGATGCTGCTTGTTTCCAGGGAGACTTTAAAAGCAGCTGTACATGAGGTGGAAGGACTTCTCTCCATTTTATATAACAGATTTTTTTTAATACTTTTTAAAAAATTATTTTAGGTAGGTCGCCTCCCTTTCTATTTTTACTGCTGAGTAAAGACTGAAGGGAAAATCTGCAGCTTTCTGGGATACTTACCTTACATATTCTAGGAGCCTGTGGGATGCTCCCTCTGCACATGGCTGAGATTGGACATGCATCATCGAGGACTTTCCTAGAATATAAAAATATTACTCAATCTCACACATGAGCAATACATGTTAGAGTGATGTGAGAAGAACCTGGAAGAGAGGTGAAAGAAGATGACTGCTGTGACGAACGCCCTCCCTCAGCCCACACCCTGCGCATAGACTTTCCATCACGGGACAAGGTAATAAATCTGTTACCCTTGCCAACACACAATCACAGGAAGACTGTCACCACGCACTGTTACCCTTGACAACTGCAGGTATGATTCTACTTCTTTTAGACCTGTCTGTGTCACCCGCTGCCACTCCAGACAGGGATGTCTCAGAAATCACAATATTTAGAGTAGTGTTTCTGGTCAGCAGGTTACAGCAAGAGCATTTAGAGATAAACTTTTTATAGTGTTTATTAGGTAAAGACTTACAAAAGCAGTGTATAAACAAATACTGAAAAATAAAGACTAACCAAACAACAATAACAGAACTTTAACAACAGAGTAAAATAAAAGGAAAAACTGTAAAATAATAATTGGGTGGAGTTGGTTTGCCTTGATCCAGGTTGCTGCGTTAAATCCAAGCTGGTAATCAGAGTCACTGGGCTCCCTGCAGTGCTCAATGTGTCAGTGCTGTTGTCTTTAGCAACAAGATGGTATCAGTGAGAGCTGCCTCTGCTAGGCTTACATGACTTTTTCTGTGCCAACCACAGAGATGGGACAAATAGGACAATCCAAGACAGCAGGGTGGTGGCTGTCTCAGGGCCCGCATGGATTATGATGCTCTACGGCCCTTGTTCTAGCAATATTCCTAACTCCATAACTTCAGATTTCATGAATGGCCAACCAGCAGATTATAGGTCAGCCCAAAATACGTAGTTCAAAAAGAATAAACTAGGCATGTCTGGGAATTATGGTTCACCAGAACAGGATAAGTATGGTTTCCAGGCTTTCCTGAATCCTGGGGGATTAGTTCTCAAAATGCACACCAAAACGATCTAACTACAAATCAGCCACCTACTACCTTTACAGTAAGGTATAGTGGGAATATGAAGAATAATAAATGAGTTCATGAATACTGCTCAGAGGTATGTCAGAGGGTAGTCCACTAGTCTTAGCTGCCAGATCCTGAGGTTTCTGATACCTGGAGACACAAAACTCCAACTTTTATAATGTGTGTTGTAAACTAGAGGGTCTAAAAAGATGCTGCTTGTCATAGAAAGAAATATCTGATGAGGGGAAATGTATGACCCTGGTCTGTTGTACTTTTAAACAAAGACCCTAAAGAGAACCTCTACTTCTTTACATTTAAGGAGAGATCCGACATTATTGCTATCCCCAATAACACAGCTGCATCCAATGTTCCATCTGCGCTGGAAATAAGAAAGAAGCCTAGATAGCACAGGACTCACTGGATGGGATGGAGGGCTTTTCACCGGAAAGGTAAGTGGTATTGTTTCTGTTACTGGCTTTGGAGAGGATTTTTCGCCTTCTTGCCTGTGGGTATTTCTTTTTCCTGGGGAAATAGGTGTTTGCAGATGTCTGGCAGTGCTAGAAATCAAAAGGGGGCCTGGATAGGGATATTTTTTTTTTCAAACATGCAATTCCGTTATGCGGTATTCACCCTGAAATCTTTTGAAAAAAAGCCTGGTTTACTTTGGCCTCAATACTATGTTGTGAATTTGTATTTGGAATCATAGATCTCATGGTGACTCCTGTTGAAGTGGACTGAGAATATGTGAAACGCGTAGGGAAATCACTACATTATTACTGCAAATGTACAGCTACATGTTCTTTTTTGGGAAGGCATATGCTGTGATAAATATGTTTAGAGACATGTGATTTTAACTTTTGAATTGAAAAATTTTTGCTTGCATTTTAATATGTTTGTGAATTGTGAGGTATGATATGATGCCTTAAAAGTCTCTAAGCTTCCTTCTCCATATTTGTAGAAATCTTATCATAACATATAATTTTTATTTTCTTTATCAATGTTAATATCTGTTTCCCACTACTTATACCTATTTATAATCCACAATAGATTGTAATATAATGAGGAAGCTACAAATTACATCAACATTAAATTAACAAGTCTAGTTGAATGTGACATATCTATATCTATCTATTCAATAATCCTGTAAAACAATTTTTAGATAAATGTACTGATAAAGCTGCTGCAAGTCAGGTATAGCCTGTTTTATTACCCAGCTAGAAGACATTAAGCATCATCTAGTCCCCCCCCCCCCCCCCAAGTCTGACTGTCCCTGGAGGTTCATGGAGGTTCAACATCACGTGAACATTACCTAGGGAGGAAAGTTTTCGGAAAGATATGCACATCAGCCTGGTGCCCCACCCCACAGCAGTATTTGTATATACAGTATAAAACACAAAGAGATGGAAGCACTGGGTCTAAAACAAGATATGTATTCAAACAAAACAGCTTTGTTTAAAATGTTATTAATATGGTAATGAGGGGTAAAGGAGGAACCAGAACAGGAAAACTATAGGCAGAATAAACGTTGCCTTTTAGGCTGTTTTAGTAGGTCCTTGTTAGCATCTCACACATGGATTTGGCAGTTTCTTTTCATTAACAGACTTCATCATCAATGTACATATCCTGGTCTGTTGATTTCCTATAGCAGTAATGTTTGAGCTATTCTAATAGTTTAGAAAAAATGTTGCTATTCTTTGCTCACTGTAGTATTAAATTGGGAGTAACCATTTATAGACTGCTCCGCTGATGAACCACCCAATTGAAGTGTTGTCAGTCTTCACAGTCTATATTATCTTATTCACAATACATATTATCTTTGCAGGTTAAAAAAAATTCTCCACACCTCAACTTCACAGAAATGTTTCCATCATACGATACCCTATTTTTTCATAATGGAATTGTCATGAAGGCAAATAAAACATAGTGTACAAACAGTTTTTCTGTTGTAGCTGAGATATTTTAATCTGTTCTTTTTTTTCTGCCCTGTCCTGCTAAGAGAAATCCATTTCTTATTTTATCACAGAAGACACAATCTGTTTCCTCGCATTCTATTACACCTTTGGCAAATTAAGTAAGTAAAATCCTTTCACTTGGGATGTGCGTGTCCCAGGTGCTTTATTATCTCCCTGTAGATGGGACTTGTGAATGATTTGTGTGCGCTACACACACAAGAGATAAGAAGATTTTTCAAAAGCAATTACTGAGAAGCCATTTTAATCATCAGTGTTTCAATTTCTTTTTAAAAGTTTCCTTGGGCACATAAATCAAATGCAATTTCTTGCTTTATTCACTGTCAGTTTTTTGTTTGTAAAATGCCTTTCCTATATTGTATATGGTCAGTTTTGCATACTAAACCAAAGATATTGCAAAGAATATTTGTTGACACTGACCATATCTAATAAACTGTAGTGCAAAAGAAAATGATTTTCCACAGATAAATAGCAAAAAGTAAAACCACAATGGCCAGTACTACTGTTGATAACAGAGAAAATTCAGAATTTCAGTTTTGAAATACAAAAGCAAATAATTGAAACATAAATTGCTCAGTACATTCCAAATGCTGCCAGATTTTGCTATAAAGCGACTATTTAAAGCATAAAACTGCCAATCTTCCAATAAAAATACCTCAAGGTCAACTGGTTACCCACAAACTCCCGGCTAAGACCAAACCAATAAAATTGAAATAAACAGCATACCAACTAAATTTTGACTAATGCAAAAGTGCTCACATAAAAGTGGAATAAAAAGGATTTTAAAAATAGACGCCCGCACATTGTCACCAAGTAAAGGTTACTTACATCAGAAATGATGATCCTGCTTGTGTCTAAGATGATCCAAGGCTGACCTGCAGCCTAACATGTCATGCAGAACCTTTTTTCCATTCGGATCTTTGTGTTCTTATACAAGACATGTTTTCAAGTTTCCCCAAGACTGGATTTTTCAAAATACATAAATCTCAAAATCTATTTACAGGTGTCAAAACATTATCATTATTATCTTTTACTTACAAAGTAAAAACATCCTATACAGCAATGTACAATGAATTAGGGTTGCAGACGACAAGTCTGATACATAACATGTACAATATATTACACAGAAGGGTAGGAGGCCCATATTAGTTTATAATCTAAGAGGTGGGGTATAGAATTTGGTAATGACATAGAACTGTGGCTAATTATTGATGATTCCCACAAACTCAAGGGTTTCCCAGAGGAAACCCACGCAAACGATTTGAACCTGGGACCCAGCGCTGCAAAGGCCAGAGCACTAACCTCAAAGCCACAGTGCTGCCCATCTGCTTTGACATATTTCACTTCAGAAAGATAGACCTAGGCTTAAAAATTAGATGAAAGTTATGTGTGCTTACTAATCAAATAGAAACTTACCTAAAAAGCCCAGAGACTACATTGTTTATTTTCACTTGCTCCCTTACACTAACTATACTAAGACAAATACAAATCAGCAGTCACATTTGATGGCATTAGCGGAGAAGGCATTCATAAGGGAGAAAAATATCTTTTGATTTTGGAAGAAAGCTATCTGGGGTAGGACATGTAGAAGGTAATGCAAATTAAAAAAAGGACTTATGAAAGCAACACAATACACAAGCAAATGTGATAAAAGGATTTGTAGTGAGCATAGCCCCGATTTTAACAATCAATGTATTTTGTAAGCACAAATAAATATCCTCTTGAAAAAGATTAGGTTTGAAAAAAGGAGCAGGGATTGGTGATGTAGAGATATAGCAATTCAGGCAAAATGGTCATTTTAGTAAGGGCTATATGACCAGAGAGAGAGGTCACGGTTTCCATTTATGCATTAAATTGCATTTTTCATGAAACATCCTGAGGTAGTTTTGTTGGTATAATGTAGGGTGGGATGCTGTTAAATAAACCTCTAGATTAGGGATGAGCGAATGAGATTTGTACTTTTGATCTCGCGGCGAATCAGGCCTTTCTCGCATACAGAACATGTAAGCAAGAACGGCCTTGTGATTCGCCATGAGGTCATGTTCTCGCCGAACGAACGAGGAAAAAAACAAGGGGACGGGCCCAGGATGCACAGCAAGGCCCAGCAGCCAATCAGGAGAGATCTGAGCACAGGCATATGTACAGGGAAGGAGGGAGGGGTTAGTCACTCCATCCTGTGTTCTGTGTATAGGATAGAAGCATGGAGACATGTGTATTGTGAGAGGGACAGTGTAGGAGCCTTCTTCTAGCTGCATAGTTCTGTGTTTTATAGGGCATATATCCTGTACTTTTGTTTAGTATAAGATATTGTGTATGTAGAATAGGTTAAGCAGACATCTTTACTTTTACATGAGCTAGAAATTTCTGGACTACTTTAAAATAAATACAGATATTTCAGTGTTTGATCCCTATTTACCAAAGAAACTGTTTGGTACAGATGCATTTTTGCCCGAATAAGTAAGTTAGGCGAACTGCCGCATCTGGCAGGGGACATACTCCCCTGGAGTCCACCAATGTAGGACAGCAGCAGCAGCAAACTGTTGGAGGCAGCAGCACAAGTTGTCAAACATGTCTGAGATGTGTGCGGAGCACCAGTACGTTGGTAGATGTATTGAGAGGGCGGAATACAATCATACAGCCACGTCATGTGGAGAGGATTGTGGACTGGATCTCAGGGGCCTCAAGTGCAGTAGGCTCTTCTTCTGCAGCAGCAGCAGGAACCAGCACAGCCGTGACAGCAGCAAACACAGGAGTTACCGTGGCTAATGTGTCTGTACCTCCTGATGACTCTCCCATGTTGTTTGACGAACAGCCTGAGGATCTGTCAGTGCGAAGTTCAGAGCAGAAGGCAGACTTTGAGACCCTTGAAGAGTATGGTCAGGACTTGCTGGGCGAGGGTTCTGGATCAGTGGAAGCATTTGTAGAGATTGGCTTAGATGAAAATGAGGATAATGATGACCGTGATGTCACCTGGGAACCACTGGTGCGTGTAAGGAATAGCAGCAGTCCTGAAACAGACGTAGAGGAAAGGCAGCAGCAGCAACAGAGTGGGGATGGAAGGGGCCGCCAATCTGCCTCATGTGAGTCCCAAATAAGAGACAGAGGAGTGGGAAGTAGGGGAACAGTCAGAGACGATGTGACCATGGGGGAGGTGGAGCAGATGCAGGGCACCCAGCAAAAGCAGAGGCAGGCAAAGAAAAATAGCAGCAGAGTGGTTGCACATATCTCTCCAGTGTGGTCCTTTCTCACGCTGAAAGATGATGACGAGTGCGTAGCAATCTGCATCCTGTGCCACAAACAGATCAACAGAAGATAGGCCAGGTCACATTTGGGTACAACATTACTGCTTTCCCACATGCGCAAGAACCACAAACCAAAGTGGGAGCAGTACTTGCACCCACGCCATCCTCTCTTCTTCCACCTGCATTGACTCCTTCTCCACCTCCAACTGTCATTGTTACTACTAGTGTTGGTCAAATATCTCACTATTCGATTCGACAGCTATTCAATCGAATAGTGAGATTTTGTTCGGGTGATTGAATGCCGAATTCGAACACCAATGAAGTCAAAGGTATGAGAATTTGGAGTATTTTTAGGGACTATTAAGGGCTGCAAGAGCAATTAGATTCCTCTTGCAGCCCTTTACTAGTTGGAAGTGTTCTTTGATAGAGTTTCTTTATCCAAGAACACAGGGAGTCCTGTGTTCTTGGATAGAGGAACTCTACCCAGGAACACATACTACAGGACTGCAACGGCGATCCTGATTGCTGTTGCTAGTAGTATGTGTTCTTGGATAGAGTTTCTCTATTCAAGAACACAGGACAATAGATGTGATGTGTGAATGGGGAAACTTGTTCCCATTCAACCTCTAGTGCCCCGGGGATTGCCTGCAGTCATGAATTCTGCAGTTCCACTACGATCCCCTGGGCACTACAGATTAATTAACTTGTAGTGCCCTGGGGATCGCACACTCTTCTTAATGACTGCAGCCTTTGCTGCAATCATTAATTAGCCCAGTGTGCAATCCCCAGGGCACTACAGGTTAACCTCCCTAGTGGTAACCCTGAGTGTTACTCATGGTAGAAAAAAGTTGCTGAAAGCGGTAACCCCGAGTCACATTCGGGGTAGGTAAACCTATGGGAAGGTAAGTAAATACAGCGCTTACCTGATCCACCGGCTTCCCGCGTTTTTCAGTACCGCGATTTTTGTCTTCTTCCGGGAAATTCAAAAACCATTTGTATTGCATTCAATACAAAATAACTGTGTTGAATGCAATACATTGGATTTAAATGTGTAAAAGCAGTACATTGTTTTGAAGGACATTTATTTTACAGTGTATATAATAGTATGACTATATTATTTATTCTTTTTTTTAAATTAATAAAAAAAAAAAAATATATATATTTATTTATTTAATTTCATATTTTTACATGATTTTGTGTTTCAAATTTATTATACTCATACTATTATAATATATTGTAAAATACATTTTCATGAAAAACAATGTACCGCTTTTAGACATATAAAACCGGATAGAAATGTACCGCTAGGGAGGTTAAGTAACCTGTAGTGCCCCAGGGATCGCACACTCCTCTCAACGATTGCAGATTCTGCTTCAATCATTGAGAAGATGCCTGGCCTGCAAGTATCCCTAAAGCTGCGTACACACGGCAAATTTTTCTCGCCTGATAATCGGTATCGGCCAATTATCGGGCGAAAATCTGCCGTGTGTACAGTCCGTCGTCGTCCATCGTCCGACAACCGTCCTGGCGGATCCATGGACGATGGACGACGACCGATCCTAATGAAAGGGAAGGGGAGAGCGCGCAGCAGGGTGCCGCTCCGTCGCTCTCCCCCTCCCCTCTCCATAGAGCATGAACGGTGCTGTATGTACAGCATCGTTCATGCATCGTGCAGTCTTTTCTCGTTGGAAAGGATCGTGAAAGATCCTTTCCAACGAGAAAAATTGCAGGTGTGTACGCAGCTTTACTCTGTAACACGCACAGTAATATGATACATTTGGTACATTTTTCTTGCAGTGGATAAAAGAAAGATGTAACAAATATATCATAATATTACTATGCTGGAAAGTGTGTTACAGAGTAAGACATATCATGTAGGATAACCTGTAAAAAAATATCATTTTTTTACATTTTTATCGTCGGGTCTACCCGAATTCAAACAGCCATTTTCGGGTCGAATTTAAGGACAACCCGAATTCGAGCACCAACACTAGTTACTACATCTCAGTAGGTTGGTGCCAGCCGGACTTATAGCGGCGAGGAAGTATCAGCTTCTGCCCGCAGGTTTCGTGGCATCAGACGACGTTTGTTGCCACAAGATGGGTACTCCAGTGACCCCTTAAGCTCCCCTAGCTCCCAGTCACTTCAGCCCACTCTACCGGAGTTCTGTGGAAGGCACCAGGCTAATAAAAGAGTCATTATTCTCAATTCACGTCTAGCCAAACTATTGGTCCAGCCTTGTGGACTCGCTCTCTTTTGTGACCTGATGGTCTGTGGCAAGCAGCAGTGATATATATTAGGCAGGCATTACTTCTCCCACACAGCTGTACCCAGTTTACATGGGAATGTAATGGATAACATCTCCCTAGCATTGGCATTCTCGGTGTCTAGCCAAATCCACGTCACCATGGACAGCTGGACAACCAGGCACGGAGTGAGACGCTACCTGTTCTTCACCACTCACTGGGTGGCCTTGCATAGCTCAGTGCCTGGTAGTCTGCAAGAGGCATTACAGCACCTGGTACCCCCGCTGAGGGGTGTGGTGGGAAAGCACTGGCCACCCCAGTCCTCTCCCTCCTCCTCCTGCATTCCTTCCACTGTCAACCTTTTTCTTTTCGACACTCCTTCTGAAAGGCCAGCAGCGGAGGACACTGTGATTAAGCAGGCACGCCACTACGGCTCCCTCAAGCACATGTGTTGCCAGGCAGTACTGAAACTAGTTTCCTTAGGAGAGAAAAGTCACACAGACAGAGAACTCTTGTCCGCTTTGCACAAAGAGGTTGAGGCTTGACTGACGCCCTCCTGGCTCACAACAGGCAACGTAGTGTGTGCCAACCTTCTGGCCACGCTATGCATATGCCGCATAACACATGTGCCCTGCTTTGCGCACATACTGAACCTGGTGGTGCAGAAGTTCCTCTGCACGTACCCAGGACTGGAGGACTTACTGAGACAGGCTCGCTCCATCTGCAGCAATGTACGTCAATCCCCTTCTGCTGCCGCAGCGCTTAGCAACGTCCAGTGCCAACAGAGGCTGCCACCACATAGGCTGATTTGTGACACTGTGACTAGATGGAACCCCACCCTGCACATGCTCCAGCATCTGTGTGAGCAAAAGCTAGTCATCCGCCGTTACTTGGTCAGCTTGGTGCATGGAGGCAGTGGGGCCCTTGGTACAGCCACACAACTGAACTATTTTACCAGTGACCAGTGGCTGCAGATGGAGACAATGTGCAAGGTACTGGCCTCCTTTGAGCAGGACACAAACGTTGAGTCAGGAGCGGTTAGGCTGGAACAACGTTATACCCATCATCTTTCTGCTTGATAATACCTTGTGTGGCAATGGGAGAGGAGAGGGAGAATGGGGGGAGGAGGATGAGGGTGACATTACACTCCATACGGCACAGCCAGCATCAGGAGGAGCAAGAAGGGACACTGGCCAGCATCAAGAGTTCCAAAAGGAGGAGGAGGAAGATGATGATAATGATGAGGGAGACTATGTTGGGGCTGCTGGACAGGACCCGTCCAACCCGCATTTGTGCTGTCACGCCCCAGGCATTGTGTGGGCAATGGAACAACAGGAACTACTACAGCTTGAAGAGGAGGAGGTGGGTGATGAGGATGAAGATGTTTTGGCACCTACTGAGGGACAGGAGGAGGATGAGCCCAGGGAACCCCTCTTTCATATGCAGGACCCCCACATTTGCAACTCCAAAAACCAAGATGATTACTGGCTGGTCACCCGTCTGGATCACGGCTACAAAGACAAAATGTCACGGTGTCACGAGAAAGAAAAGGTGACCCACCTAAGCAGACTACTCTGCGACCGGCTGTGTGACGAGTTCTGCGCACAACATTTCATACAGGGAGCTCAGGCGGACACTGTCTCCACTGTATCCTTCTGTAGCGGCAGCAGCAGCAGTAGTGGCAGCAGTAGTGGCAGCAGGCCGCACACATCCAAAAGTCTAGGCCAAGGCAGGCGGAATTTTCTGGATGCCTGGCGAAACGTGATGCGGCCATCTCAAACAATTGAAGTGCGGGGGCATAACCATCAAGATCGCATGAAGCACATTGTGCAGGATTACGTTGGCTTTTTTCTGGCTGGTGGTGCTGGTGTTGACGACAGCAGTTATGAGGAGGATGCCTGTCCTGACAGTAGTGACGCCATTCATTTTTGGGTCAACAGGCTTGAAATCTGCCCGCAGTTGGCAAAGTATGTCATCAAGCTTCTTTCGTGCCCGGCATCCAGTGTTCCGTCCGAAAGAACCTTCAGTGCCACTGGTGGAGTGGTCACGGACAACCGATCACTACTGTTGCCGGAAAATGTCAATCGCCTCACCTTTTTGAAAATGAACGAAAGGTGGGTTACTACTACATCTATCATACCCCCACTGTAGATGTGACTGATTGACTGACACAAGGACTCACTGGCCAACCGAAATGCCTCTGTGAACCCACACTGCTCCTGTGCTGAGTCTGTGGCTGGCTATCACCAACACCCTGTCAGCTGAGCCTGCTTCGGTTGAATTTTTGCGCTAGTTATCACAACGTACAGGGGTGGCATTCATCGCCAATGTCATGCTTGCCATTGTGCCACCTAGCAATAAATTTTACATTTCTGCTGCTTCTCCAACAAACTGCAGATGAAAACCCCCAGTACTGCCACACTGATAGGTACCATTGCCTTTACCTAATTTTTTAGGTAAGCATTGTAAGATTGAGGGTTGGCATTCATGTCATCCACTTCATGATGCAAGCTAGCAATATCGTCTACTTTCCTACCACTTCCGGCATCACAGCAACAGTGCTGGGGCACAAAACATCTTGGTCTGGCCTTTCTACATTTTATCACAAATTTCAGATATTTGTATTACACACTTCTTGGTGGCATTGACGATCAACTACACCTAGCTCTAGATGCCAGTTACCAATACAGTCCCTGCTTCTTCCCAAGGCACACCGCCTCCTCCTCCTGCTGTTGCTGCCGCCTGTCAGTACTCCATTCACTAAAATTGTATTACACACTTCTGTGTGGCATTGACGATGCACTACACCCAGCTCTAGATGCCTGTTACCAAAGCTGTCCCTGCTCCTTCTAAGAGCCCACCACCTCCTTCTGCTACTGCTGCTGCCGCCTGTCAGTACCCCATTTCTGCTACTGCTGCTGCCGCCTGTCAGTACCCCATTCACTAAAATTGTATTACACACTTCTAGGTGGCATTGACGATGCACTACACCCAGCTCTAGATGCCAGTTACCAATGCAATCCACGCTCTGTCTCAGGGCCCACCGCCTCCTCCTGCTGCTGCTGCCACCTGTCAGTACCCAATTCATTGATGATGCATTGCACCCAGCTCTCAATGACACTTACCAATGCCGTCACCCTGGGGATTGCTGACCAGAGGCCACACACTGCTACTGCTCCCGCTGACACACACTCCCTATCTGGTCCTTCATCCTTTTGTATAATGTCACCATGCTACTTCTCCACAACTTTATGGGTGGCATTCCTAACACGTCATCCAGATCATGATGCCAGCTAGCAATGTGGTCTCTTGCTGTTTTGACGGTAGAGACTACTGCTAGTGGATTGAGTTCACACGTAGCGCCACCCTTTCTCAATGTCCTAATGTTTATGCTGCCTTCTGTATGCTGTCTATCACGCATAAATCCTATTTGCCTGCTGTCACTTTACCTGCCATTTTCTGGAAAACCGCAAGGTCTTTTGGACCTTTAGTATTTTTCTCTTGTTGCCACTGCTCTCCTAGGATATCCTTGATTGAATTTTGTGCTACTACACTTACTGATTTATATCTGCTATGTTTCTATTTGTCTGTATATGTTACAACTACATGGATTGTAGCATTTGGAGTTCTTTAACTAGTAAATATCATTAAATGATATGTTTATTCACTCTGACCTGCCACCCAGAAACCTCTTCTTTCTTTCCTCATTTTACTTACCTATTTGGGGGCATAGCATAGCCTTGAATATTTTGGAGCAACACCCGATATTCTATGTAACATCTGTTGAAAACCAAACAGAACATAAAAACATTTTATACTGTCTGTGGAAGAATGATCATTTGGGCTTGTTTTGTATGTCACAGGACCTGGCGACCTATTGCAGTTATCAAGTCAACAATGAACTTCCCTCTTCTTCTCTCCGGTGTTATCTAGACTCAAGTGTGAGTCCATGTGGGTGACAGCTAAATCTTGACCAAAATAAGGTCATGCAACAGGACAATGTTCCCAAGCATGCAATCTCATCTGGTTGGTCACTCAGGCTAACCTACCAAAGCATTTTGAAATGGCACTATTCTATAGATTGGATGTAACAGTCCCAAGACCAATGGCTCGCTGGATTTCAAATCTTTTTCTAGCAGCCTGCATATCATTAGCTTGCTATTCAAAATATACCCTAATATACTCTAATATACCCATGGAATTTACTAAGAGCAAATTAAAATGGATAGTAATAAATTATAAACTAACCTGTACTCCTAAAAAATAAAATTACAGTGTTCCATGGGACCTTTGTATTTCCTCTAAATCATTGTAGATTTCATGAGAAGAATCCTCCATCCCCACCCTTCCTGTCCTCCCCTTTAATACATCCCTACCCTCTTTCCCCATTTAGTTACGTCATATCATTTGAGTTGAACATAGTTTTGTGGACATTTGTCCCTATGGGGACACAGGGAAATGTTGTCATAATTCCACTGTCAAATTAAAATTGCAATGGAAAATTAGAGATTTAGTTTATATACTGTCTTTGTATAAAACACATGCAAGTTGAAGAGCTTGCTGATGTAACTTTGTTTCAACGCGTTTTAATTAATCCCCACTACTGTATTCTGAGACATTGTGAATGTTTAACTCTAAAACTGTTATTTGCCTATTTCCTCTCCATCATCCCCATATTTTTTGTAAAATCCTTTAAAAAAATCAAAAAATGTTTTAAATATAAACATACAATTCTTTAACCTGCTAAAATCTGATTGCAGGTCACAGATTATGGTATTTTAGCCATTTCTCATCTGTATACACTTACTAATTTTAAATTTTTTAATATTACCATGTTAAAATTGTAACAGTGAATCTATAAATAAATTACTTCCTGTGGAAGATGGTGAATACTGTAGAACAGGTCGCCTGTTACAATAATCGTGCCTTGATATAGTTACAATTAGACCCATCCTGCTGTTTTCAATACAATTTTTAATAAATATGTAAATTAAACAAGGAAAATAATCTGTCTACTTTGATTAGTAATGTGATATTGCCAATTTTAAGATGCCGCCTGAAAAGCATACATGTAAATAATCGCTCATGGTGAATAAATATTATTCACATTCTTACTTGTTATTTGCTTATCTTATCTTCAAAAGAAAGTTTGTTAAAATTGATTATATAGCAGTATATCAATGAGTCCATATTTCAGATGAAATAGATTATTTTAATTATTTAATATGGATTATTTAATATCCAATCAAGCAACGGGCTGTGAGCCAATGATGCTGTTTTCAGTGAAAACTCAGAAAACGGCTCCCCTGTGGATTTCAGCGCCATTTCTAATCACTAATCAGATTAAACGCAGAACATCACTGGGAGCGCTTTTCCTCTCTCAGCGTTATCTCTGGATGGAAAGTTGTTACACGTATCATAGTGACATCTCCCTGCTCTGATTAAAGGAATGGAAAGGCTTGAAACTCACTTATTTTTGTTGTCTCATCATGTTGTCTTGCAATTCTTACAGTCAGGGCAGAGAGATGGGAATCCACAAAGCGGCTTTATGGAAGCAAATTAAAAGCTATGTTTTGGCCCTTGCTGAGTGTTTGTGTCAATATACAGGAAAATATATATTTTATATACAGTATATTGCATGCATTTGGGTGAATTTACTATAGGATTTTAGGCTCTTCATTTAGCAAAGTGAATTATCATGCTGCTAAACTTAGTGAATGAAGTGAAATGCACGTTGAAAGAATACCCAGTTTGCAAACAAATGTGAAAAAAAATGGATTTTTGCTTGTAGATATTGGAAAGCTGAAGTCATTGAAGCTTTACCTCATTTACTAAACTCAGTGAATTGGAGTTAGGGTTAACTCACTTGCTAAGTGAAGAACTTACACTCTTTTAACAAATCACCCAAGTGGATTGGGCCTGATTTATTAAAGCTCCCCAAGGCTGGAGAAGATACATTTTCATCAGTAAATTTGGGTAATCCATCAAACCTGGAATAGATTTCTTAAAAGCAATTTGCTATCCGCAAATATTTTTATTCAGATCCAGATCCATTCAAGGTTTGCTGGATCACCCATGTTCCTTGATGAAAGTATATCTTCTCCAGCCTTGGGAAGCTTTCATAAATCAGGCCCCATTGTGTTTTAGTATACACTTATATGTTATAACACACTTTACAAAATATGTTTGTGTTTCTCTCCAATGAGTCATGGCTGTCCAGCATGAGCCCTCATGGGCCATATACAGGCTAGGATTTTCTGACTCTTAGCATAGAATACTTTACATTATTTACTATTTTCTGTTAAAGATCCTGGCCAATTAGGACTAGTATTGAACCTGCTGTGTATGCATATGACATATACACTATATGTTGCATTCAGAGTGTGTCAGTCTACACTATACCATGTGTCAGTATGCAGAACCGTGCTAAAGTTTGAGGCACTAATATGAAAAAAATAATGAAATTAAGCATTTTATGTGTCAATTACCAAACTGCTCAGTGCATCAACAGTAAAAAATGAAAATAATATCTGATTTCAAATATTTGGGTATAAAACATTTCTCACCCTGTACCCATGTTTAGATTATGCCGACTATGCAAAAACGGTTAAAATGGTATCATTAAAGCAAAAAGAATCAGCAGTGTTGGAAAACTGAAAGTGGATGAGGATCTCCAAGCAAGTTTAGGTCCCTGATGTTAGTTCAATAAAGACAAATTATGTTAACTTTCCTTTAACAATTGGACAATGTCTATTGACTAGTGTTGGTCAAATAGCTCACTGTTTGATTCGACGGCTATTTGGTTGAATAGTGCAAAATTATTTTGGTGAACCAATGTTGAGTTCGAACTCCAATAAAGTCAATGGGTTGTTTTTCGGGACTGTGTAGAGCTTCTACAGCCTATAAATTCATTTAAAAAGACATGTCAAGACTCCCCCACCTCTGCACAACACTATACAAGTAAAAAAAAAATAAGGAAGGCTTTTTTATGTTGCTGGCAAGGCCATTTTTTGGGGCGGTCAAGGGAACATGCCGGATTTTATACTGGTCTCTGAGTAGAGGCAGAGAGGGCCACGAGGGGGCTCCTCTGGTCCAAAAATTGGCCACCAGGTTTCAACGCTCTGTTACAAGCCATACACAGGCTTCAGAGTACAGGCAGAGGTCCTTGAGGGGGGGTCTTTTAGTTAAAAAGTTAGCCAGCTACACAGGTCTGTTATAAGTAACAACTGACAGGTGGCAGCAGCAGGAGGAGGCGGTGGGCACTGAGACAGAGCGCGGGACTGCATTGGTTACTGGCATCTAGAGCTGGGTGTAGTGCATCAATAATGCCACCTAGATGTCTGTAATGCCATATTTAGGAATGGAGTACAGACAGGTGGCAATAGCAGGAGGAGGAGGCGGTGGGCCCTGAGACGGATCGTGGACAGCCTGCCCACTGCCCAGTACCCGGCTCTGGATGCCAGACTAGACTCAAGCTCAACATGATCTTCTTTTCCCACTGATCCTGCCAAGCCCATTCCCTTTCATGTGGTTTTGCTACATAGTAGGTAGGGACAGATTGGAATCTCGTTCATCCATTCATGTCTCCTATAGCTACAGCTTCTACACTGTCCATATAGGTGATGGCCTCAACCTCTAATGCTGTCAACCGCTCCGCCTCAAAGCTCACCGCCTCCTCTTCCTGCTGTTCTTGCTGCATGCCCCAGGCTTGATCAATCAGGATGCAGGTATACTTCCGATAAGCCAGCTGATTCGAGTGGGTGGCATCTTTAACCCTGGAGCGCAGCTGGAAGCAGATGTGGAAGTGCATGTCAATCAAATCAAAATGGTGCAAAACTGCCAGAGTGGCTCTGTAGAAATTTCCTTCTATGATATCCCAGCACACATTAGGAACTGGGTACTCCAGCACTTCACCAGCTTTAAATCCAACGGACATGGACATGTTGCATATCACCAGACATTTGGGGCTCAGCACCTCGGTGAGCCGAATAAACAGGTGGTCCAGGTTGGTTTTGTACATTTGCAGTGATTGCTCATGATACCTGATAACATCCTATATACACGAGCTGATGATGACAACGTCGGGCTGAGGTCCATGTTTGAAGTTGGCCAGCACGCTCTCTATGTACTCCGAAGAGACACAGGTCAGAAAATAGAACCGTACAAGGTGGTGGTCAGTTCTGTAATGACGCACTTGGCGGTAAATTATGCCATTTTGCATTTCACCCAGAGATCCCCCAACATGTAATTTGCAAATGACATCTCACCCTTTCCTTTTAGCTGTTTCTCAGTCAGAAACTCATCATTCTGCAGTATTTTCACAGGATCCTTGTTGACGGATCTTTGAATGAAGTCTCCCAGGACGGCCACATACTTGTTGTTGAGAAGTCTCCGGACATCTGCTGAGCTAAATAACTTATGAATCAATGTGGTCATCCAGGACCTCTCGGTTCCTGTTAAACATACAAGTGTCTCCCATCTCATCCCCCCGACATAAAAAGAGGGACTGCTGTCCCACTTTCCAGTTCCGGGCTAACATACACAGAAATTCAGTCCAATAAAACGTGGTAGCGATGAATGAAGCAGGAGACGTGGCCTTCTACATTCAATCACAAATTTCATATTACACACTTGCATTACACACTTCGAGGTGTCATTAAAGATGCGCTACACCCAGCTCTAGATCCCAGTTACTAATGCCTTCCACATTCTGTCTCAGGGTCTGCTATCAAGTGAAAGCACATGAAAGGGAAAGGGCTTGGCGGAATCAGCGGGGAAAGAAGACCCTGTTGAGCTTGAGTCTAGTCTGGCATCTAGAGCTGGGTACTGGGCAGTGGTCATGCGGCAGCAGTAAGAGCAGGAAGAGTAGGCGGTGGGCCCTGAGAAGTGTGGATGGCATTGTTAACTGGCATCTAGAGATGGGTACTGAGAGGAGGAGACGGTAGGCCCTGAGACAGGGCAAGGACAGCATTAGTGGTTGAGGCCATCACCTATATGAACAGTGTAGACGCTGTAGCTACTGGAGACATTGCTGTGTAGGGGATTGCCTTTTCCTATCTGCTAGCTGTCTTTGTAAAATGCGGCATTGACAGCGTTGTTAACTAACATCTACAGCTGGGTACTGGGTACAGGGCAGGAGACAGAATCAGTTTACAGCAGGAGGAGGAGGAGGAGGAGGCGGTGGTCTCTGAGACAAAGTGTGGACGGAATTAGTATCTGGCATCTGGAGTTCAGCACTGGGCAGGCGGCAACATCAGTAACAGCAGGAGGAGGAGGCGGTGGGCTCTGAGACGGAGTGTGGACGGCATTAGTATCTTGCATCTAGAGTTTAGTACTGGGCAGGAGCCAGCATGAGTTACAGCAGGTGGAGGAGGCGGTGGGCTCTGAGACGGAGTGTGGACGGCATTAGAATCTGGCATCTACAGTCGGGTACTGGGCAGGCGGCAGCATCAGTTACAGCAGGAGACTAAGGCGGTGGGCTCTGAGACGGAGTGTGGACGGCATTAGTATCTTGCATCTAGAGTTGGGTATTGGGAGGGCAGCAGCAGTAACAGCAGGAGTAGGAGGTGTGACGGAACAAGGACAGCATTAGAGTTTGAGGCCATCACCTCTATGGACAGTGTACAAGCTGTAGCTAATTGAGACATAAATGGATGAACGAAAATCACACTTTCCATACATAGCATCTAGTGAAACTACATAAAAGGGAACGGGCTTGGTGGAATCCGCGAGGAAATATATAAACTTTTTATCATTTATAGATATCTAGCAAGTGCTATCACAGTTAAATATATGTATTTGTTTCACATAAATACATCAATTGTTATGGGTTTTTGGGTACATGCCAAGTGCTATCAGTCTGTAATGACTGTATATCTGTATTTTTTGGAGAGAAATATATAATTTTTTATGGCCTTTTGGATAGAAAGTGCTATCAGAATTAAATATCTGTATTGTTTGTAGAGAAATACATCAATTTGTATTGCTTTAGGAATATATAGCAAAAGGGGAGCAGAACTAAATATCTGTATTTTCTGGACAGAAATATAGATTTTTTATGGTCTTTTGGATCGATACCAAGTTCTATCAGAATTAAATATCTAGATTTTTGGGAGAGAAAGACAGAAATTTTATGGCTTTGGAGATATATAGCAAATTGGGATCAGAATGAAATATCTGTATTTTTTATCTATAGATACATAAATGTTTAGGTTTTAGGAAAAATTTCTGTATTTCCGTAAAAAAATACAGATAATTATTTTGATACCACTTGCTATCTATCAAAATAAACAGAAAAATTTCTGTATTTGTGTAAAAAAAATACAGATAATTAACTCTGATACCACTTGCAATCTATCAAAATGAACAAAAAAATTTCTGTATTTCCGTAAAAAAAAATACAGATATTTAATTCCGATACCACTTGCAATCTATCAATATAAACAGAAAAATATCTGTAAAAAAATATAGATATTTAATTCTGATACCACATGCTATCTAATAAAAAAGCCGTAAATGTTTCTGTATTTCTGTAAAAAAAATACAGATATTTAATTCTGATATAACTTGCAATCTATCAAAATAAACAGAAAAATTTCTGTATTTCTGTAAAAAAATACAGATATTTAATTCTGATACCACTTGCAATCTATCA
>NC_092864.1:78177427-78177932 GCF_032062135.1 Pyxicephalus adspersus | reverse complement strand
TTGGAGAGACACAGACAGGGGTCTGTGCAGGCTCAGCTTAACTTGGAAAGACACAGACAGGGGTTTGTGCGGGCTCAGCTTGGCTTGGAGAGACACAGACAGGGGTTTGTGTCTGTTCTGTTTGGAGGGACACAGCCGGGTGGACTGTGTGGGAGAGCTCTGTTTGGAGCCGCAGACAGTCGGTCTGTGAGGAGCTCTCTGCCTGGGGTAACAGAAAGTTGGTCTATGTGAATGAACAGAAACCAGAGTAAAATGTTGCTGAAAGCTTTGTTTGGAGCTGACAGGGAGAAGCCCTCCAGCTGATAGACAGGAACGTCCGATGGATGGTAAGTGCCGGACAGGCAAGGTTTTCTTTTGCTATTTTTGCTTATTTATCTGCAACCTTCAAATAAACCTGACTACAAGTCAGCTTAACACTTAAACCTCGGTGTGTGATCTGAGTTGGATGAACCAGACAAGTGTCCTTTAACCCAAGCAAAGGCGATCCCGAGCTTAACCCTTCACA
>NC_092864.1:78115480-78177309 GCF_032062135.1 Pyxicephalus adspersus | reverse complement strand
AAAAATACACATATATTCTCAGTACACTTCTGCAGTTATATGTGGTGAAAGCATTTAGTGACTTATTTGAGTACAAAAAGAAAAAAATATTCACAGTTCACTGTTGCATTTATTGGTGCTAGAAGCATTAGGTGGCCTATTTCTGTACAAAAAAAAAATATATTCGTCACTTTTAGGTGTGTTTTAATTTGCTTTAAATTTATTTAGTTCAAGTAAAAGTATGTCAGACAGAGAAGTGGCAGGCCATGCACAGAGGAGTGGCAGAGGCCTAAATGTTTCTGGCGCAGGCAGAGGTAGCAGCAGAGTAAGGGGGCGTGTCAGCAGGAGTCGCAGCAAGAGGTCTGAGCTCCCGGTGTCATCTAGCGGTCGTGTCTTGACTAGCAACCCAGCTATTCTTAATTGGTAACTTGGTCATCCTCTTCATCCCAAGTGACATCAGACACCCCAAGCCAATAGTTGTTGGGTTCATCAGACACAACCCTGAGTTGGCATGGCATGGGAGCAGACCCTGTGCCCTCACCTGTCCTCAACTTGCCACTGTCCTTTGCTGTTCCCTCAGCCACAGAAGTATTGTATGCTGTGGGCTCAGCTCCACTATACAGCGAGGACGAGCTAGTAGAGGACAGTCAGCAGCTACTGCCCAGCCAAGATCTCGAGGAGAAATCTGCCGCTTTCTCCACTAGGCAGGCAAGTAGTGATGAGGAGAGTGGCGTGGAAGGCGGTGTTGCGAGCAGTCAGGCTCCTGACCCAGAGACCGTTGAGCAGGACATCAGTGACGTGCAGACACTACTCGATGATGATGAAGCCGGTCACACTTGGGAGCCGGGTGAAGAAGGGGCTTCATCATCATCAGGAGAAGAGGGTGGCAGCTTGCCTGTGAGGCAGCGGCTGAGCCAGCAAGGTGGTAGCATGGCTGGTAGTCAGCAGGGTGGCAGCAGTGGGAGGTCAGGAGCCAAACGTGCCCGGGGTAGACCACTTGCTTCACAGCAGCCTACCTGCCCGGGGATCGTGGTGCAGGGGTTCACAGAGGCAGCGGCGGTAGCAGTCAGTCAGTGCGGAGTGTTAAGGGGAAAATCACCTACTCAGCAGTGTGGGAGTTTTTTGTTAAGCCGCCGGAGTTTAACATGGCCATATTTAAAATTTGTGGGCAGAAGGAGAAGTGTGGCCAGGGTGCCAATGTTGGCACCATGCCGCTGCGTCAACATATGCAGCGTCACCATAATGTGGCCTGGGAGAACCGTGGCTCCGATGTGGTCATCCAGCCTGCCGAAGCAACCTCTGCATCACCCAGTGGCATGCACCAGCTTTCAGGCAGTCAAGGCTCCACCACCTCAGCCGAAGGGAGCTGTATGTCATTTCCATCTTCTGCTGGTCCAGATGCTCCTGCTCCTCCTACTCCTCGTCAGTCATTCTGTCAGCAATCGATCACCAAAGCGATTGCCAAGAGACAACAGTATGCGTGCACTCATCCAACAGCGCAGAAGCTGAATGTGCTGAATGAACCCAGCTCACCTTCCCTATTAGTGGGTGAACAATCTAATGCTTGGTGAATTCTGCTTCACAATGATAGTAAGAGCCGACATCGAAGGATCAAAAGTGATGTCGCTATGAACGCTTGGCAGCCACAAGTCAATTAGCTGTCATTGTGCCACTCTGTAGCCTCCTGATGCTGCCGCCATCTCCAGACTCTGCACCTCCTGTTATCCCTGTAGTAAATTTTCTGACACCTCCTGCTCCTAACCCAAAAATAGGAACGATTAAGAGGCCCCACTTTCATGGTCTGTATTCATTTCTAAAATCCTGATGCTGCTGCCACCTCCAGACTCTGCCATTGTGCCACTGTGGCCAGTTATCCCTGTGCTAAATTTTCTGACACCTCCTTCTCCTAACCCAAAAATAGAAAGGATTAAGAGGCCCCACTTTCACGGTCTGTATTCATTCTTAAAATCCTGATGCTGCTGCCACCTCCAGACTCTGCTATTGTGCCACTCTGTGGCCAGTTATCCCTGTAGTAAATTTTCTGACACCTTCTGCTCCTAACCCAAAAAGAGGAAGAATTAAGAGGCCCCACTTTCATGGTCTGTATTCATTCCTAAAATCCTGATGCTGATGCCACCTCCGGATTCTGCCATTGTCACCACTATGTCATTGTGCCACTCTGTGGACTTCTCAAGCTGCTCTCCCACCCTCCCCACTCTATGACTGGGCCACTATTTTGTCTTTTTGGCATGGATGACATCACTATTTATTTGACCCTTCTTCTGATCTGTCACAAAGAAGGAAAAAAGAGATGCACAACAGATCCTGTCTGTGTAGCAGCTGTAAGGCCTGTATGGTCCCATCAGAAATGGCTTATGATTTGGTAGCCAAAAGCAGGAGTGGGTACAAAACACAGAAGACATGCAAATATTCCATTCACGCGCCATCTTTGTTTTAGATCCACTCTTGTTTTTTTTTTGACATTAGCAATACTGATGGATTATTGAGCAAATGCTGACCGAGTGAAGGCAGATGCTCCACAGACAGGATCCGTTTTTTGTGGGTTATTGTTCTGATGGATCAGAGGAAGGGCAAAATAATCAGTGACGTCTACTGTAGGCAACTTTGTGGAATCAGCTGACAAGTGTGTAAAAGGAGTGCGCTTCTTCTTGACGCTAACATGGATCTGTAAGGCTGAGTTCATATTTGAGAAAGTTTGGCCCCGTGACTGCCCAAATAAGTGAAGTGTGCAGTGATTCTAATAGCGACACCTGTCATCTGCATGTCATACTGACTCAGTATTATTTCACTACCACAGCAGACTCCCTATGCGTGTTACTGCAAGGCACAGTGTTCTAGACCACTATCAAGGCTCTCTGCAGACCGAAAAAAGACGTTTTTTATCAAAGACGTTCAGATCAAAGCAAATCTTTTCGGAAAATTTGTTGAACCGGCCGAATCGAATTTTTGAGAAATCGCTCATCTCTAAGTATAACATCCTCCTCTCTGGTATTCCACTAACCCGACGCTCTCCTCCGCAAATCTATTATGAATGCTGCAGCCAGACTCATCCATCCTTCCCACCACTCCTCTTCCACTGCATCTCTTTGCAGATCTCTACACTGGGTTCCATTTCACTTTAAAGTACTCCGGCAGCCGCTCTCTCCGCTCCTCCAATAACCTACTACTGACTTCCTCACTCATAACCACATCACACTCACGGATACAGGACTTCCCTAGAGCTGCCTCAATTCTCTGGAATGGTCTTCCTCATCCTATTCGGCTTGCTCCTACTTTCTACTCATTTAAAAGAGCACTCAAAACCTATTTTTTCAAACTTGCCTACCCATCTTCTTCTGTCTTTTGAAACCATAACTACTTCCCACCACAACATATCCCCCTCCTTTTGTGTGTAAATTCCCCCACCTACTAGATTGTAAACTCTTCGGGGCAGGGTCCTCTCCTCCTGTGTCACCGTCTGTATTAGTCTGTCATTTGCAACCCCTATTTATTGTACAGTGCTGCGTAATATGTTGGCACTATATAAATCCTGTTTATTATTATTATTAATAATAATAATAATAATAATAATAATAATACCACTTGCTATCTATCAAAAAAGCCTTAAAAATGTCTGTATTTCTGTAAAAAAAAATTTCAGATATTTAATTCTGATACCACTTGCTATCTATCAGAAAAGCCATAAAAATTTCTGGATTTCTGTGAACAAAATACAGATATTTCATTCTGATCCTACTTGCTATCAAAAAGCCAGAAAAACTTCTGTATTTCTATATTTATGTATTTCTCTACTAAATATACAAATATTTAATTATGAATCACAGCTCCGTTACAAGTGATATAGGACTCAAAGTAGATAGATGCAGAGGGCCCTGAAGGAGGTGCTCTGTAAAAAAAATTAGCCGATTGCACAGCTCCATTGAAAGTTATAGGCCTCAGAGGCAGAGTAGGGGTAGAGGGCCTCGAAGGGGAGGAGTAAAAGGAGATGCCGAAGGCTGTGAACGTGCTCTTCCCATCAAGGTGTCAGCAGGCTGTGAGGCAGTTTGCGACTAATCAGTTCACTCTGCAGAGGGGGTGTTGAAGTCATTGCCGATCCGAACCTTATTCGTTTTAATAAAAGTGATTTGGTCGACACTTTCTGCCGAGAGCCGAATCCGTTTGTCACTCACTACGCCCCCAGCTGCACTGAACGCTCTTTCAGATAAAACACTTGCGACTGGGCAGGCAAGGATCTGAATGGCATGTTCTGCCAGTTCCGGCCACTGCTCAAGCTTAGATACCCAGTAGCCCAGTGGGTCCTGGCTTTGCAGGTTACGGATGTCCCATGTAGAGCTCAGGTATTCCTGCACCATGACTGAGTAGCACTGCTGAGTGTCATTGGCAATTGCTGCACGACTGGTGGCTTGAGTCCACTGAAAAAACACCTGCATAGTTTGGCTTTGACGACCTCTACCGCTGCTGCCACCCATGCCTCTTAAAGCAGTTGTTTGACTCCCATGGCTGGTTGTACTGCCATGGGGATCTCTTGTGCTGCTGCTGCTGGCAGCCGGAAAGGCTGAGCACAAGTCCCTTACAAGCACTTCTTGGTAGTGCTGCATTTTAGGTCCCCTGTATTGGGGCTCCAGTAATGTAGCAATCCAATAGTCGTCAGTCTTTGTTTTTATGTGTTGTATGGGAGATCTTTGGCTATGCACTCCTGCATGAAGGCTATCATGTGGCTCAAACTACCCACAGCTGAGGTAATTCTGGACCCACACTCCTGTGGGTCGAACAGCAGTCCAGGGTCATCCTCCTCCTCTTCTTCCGCCTGGTCTTGCCATCCATGGAACATGCTGCCTTGTATTTGGATAGATTGATGCCATGTACCCTCAATATCCTCCTCTGCCCTTCCCCCCTTCTCCCATGCCTGCAATGTCCTCCTCCTCCTATTCCACCTCCTCCTCTTCCTTGGTTTGTGGGGCAGTATGCCTAGTAGGCACGCAGTTCCGAGATGACGTTTGAAACGTCATCTCATGATGCAGCGTCCGCTCTGTGTTGTGTCTGAGATCCACCATCATCTGTTCCAGCAGGCATATGATGGGGATGGTGTCACTGACACAGGCCTGATCCCTGCTGATCATCCTGGTTGCCTCTTCAAAAGGTGACAAGTGCAATACAGTGCACAAGTCCTCAATTTGCAGCCACTGCGCAGGGCTGAACAGGCTCTGCCATGAAATCTACCGCTTTCTGTTGTTCAGCCAGCCGCTGCAGCATGTAAAAGGTGGAATTCCAACGTGTGGCCACATCACAAATTAACCAGTGCACTGGCAGGTTGAGATTTGGCTGTGTACGACCGGCTGAAAAGCGCTGACAACTTTCTGGCCTTGAGCAACAGCGGCTGTAGGCCTGGGTAATTCCTAAGGAAGCGCTGTACTATCTGGTTCATGACGTGAGCCAGGCAAGGTACGTGTGTGAATTTCCCACAACGCAGGGCTGCCAGCTGCCAGCAGATTGGCCCTGTCGTCACACATGACCTTGCCTGGCTGAAGTCTTTTGGGAGTTAGCCATATGTCCTCCTGCTCCCGCAACGCACCTAGAATGGCTGCGCCCGTGTGGCTGAGGGAAACCCAGGCTTTGCAACCTCAGGGCGGAGGTAGGTATGCAGGCCTTGCTGCAGCTGCATCTTCCCCTGCTGCCACCAATGTTACCCAGTGAGCTGTATAGGAAATATATCTTCCCACTCCATGCTTGCTCGACCAGCTGTTGGTTGTCAGGTGCACCTTGCCAGAAACTGAGTGCTGCAGGGCCATTGACACATTGCTCTGAATGTATTCAGGCAAAGCAGGAACACATTTTTGTGAAAAGTACTTTCACTTAGGCATAACGTACTGTGGGTTTGCGCAGAGGAATGCGTGACGGAACGCACTGGAGTCCACCATCCGGTAAGGGAGGAGCTCTAATGTAATCAGCTGTGCAATTGCTGCATTGATCAGCTTTGTTTTGGGGTCATTTGGGCCATATTTCCTCTTGCGCTCCAGCACAAAGATGGAGGGGGCATCCCTGCTGTAATTGGAGGGCATGGGGGAGTTGCCCACCCTGCCCAGTTGTTTGAGTGCATTGTGGGAGGGCCGAATTCGGATAGTCGAATGCAGCAAAATTCGGGTCGGGTCGACCCGAATTCAAACAGCCATATTCGGGTCGAACATAAGGACGACCCGAATTCGAACAACAATACTAGTCTCAAACAACCTACCTGGCAAGTTACCTAAAATTCTGTGTGCAAGTGTACCTAGGGGAAGGCACGGAGGTAACATACAGAATGTTGCTTTAATTTAGGATAATTTTTTATACATTTTAGATACAGACAATGACACAGGAGGAGGAGAAGACACTGTCCAGAAAAGCTTACAATCCAGGAGATGGGGGAAACAGCACACAATAGGAGGGGGGTCATGGAATGGTTGGTGAGTAGTGATGGTTAGGAGACAGAAGACAGGTAGGCAAGTGTAAAAAGATGGGTTTTGAGGGCTCTTTTAAATGAGCAGAAAGTAGGCACAAACTGAATAGAATGAGGAAGACCATTCCAGAGAGTCGGGGCAGCTTTAGAAAAGTCTTGGAGGTGTGCATGTGATGATGTTATGACTGAGGACGTCAGTAGTAGGTCATTGGAGGAGGGATTTGATTTGAGGGATTTGAAGGCAAAGCACAAAAAGCTTGAATTTGATTCTCATGTGAAATGGAAGCCAATGAAGAGAATTACAAAGACAGGCAGCAGAAGGGGAGTAGTGGGAAGGATGGATCGGTTTGGCTGCAGCATTCATAATAGATTGTAGAGGAGAGAGTCGGGTTAATTGAATACCAGAGAGGAGGAGGTTACAGTAGTCTAGACGAGAGGTGATAGGAGAGTGTACAAGGAGTTTGGTAGTCTCTGGGGTCAGGTAGGGTGGATTTTGGAGATGTTGCGTAGGTGAAAGTGACAGGACCTGGAAATGTTCTGAATATGGTGGGTAAATAAGAGGGCAGAATGGAAGGTGATGCCAAGACAATGTGCTTGGGGGGAAGGAGGAATAACAGTGTTGTTAACAGTTAGGAATATGTCAGGGGGAGATTTGGAATGTGAGGGGGGAAGATGATAAATCGGTTTTATCCAGGTTGAGTTTCAGAAATCTGTCAGACTTCCATGATGATATGGCCGACAGGCTGCATGAAACCTTGTCCAGGACTGAGGGAGAGAAATCTGTCAGACTTCCATGATGATATGGCCGACAGGCTGCATGAAACCTTGTCCAGGACTGAGGGAGACAAGTCAGGGTGGACAGACAGATTTAAGAGTCATCGGCATACAGATGGTACTGTAAACCAAAGTAGGATATGAGACTATGGAGACAGACAGTGTACAGAGAAAAGAGAATCAGTCCAAGGACTGACCCTTGGGGAACACCAACAGGTAGGAGAGTAGGAGAGGAGGAATTACCATTAAAAGATAATTGAAAGGAGGGGTCAGACAGGTGGAATGCATATAAAGAGAGAGCAGTCTTACTGATACCAATGGAGTTCATGAGGGAAAAGTTGCCTTGAGACTTAGCTCTGAGGAGGTCATTGGTCACTTTAGTAAGGGCTGTTTTGGTGGAATGGGCAGCTGGAAAGCCACACTGGAGAGGGTCAAGGAGAGAGTTGGTGCTCAGGTAATCAGTGAGTCTTTTAAAGACAAGGCGCTCAAGAGGTTTGGAAACATATGGGACAAGGGAGTTAGGACAGTAGCTAGATGGTAGAGAGGGGTCTAGTGAGGGTTTCCTCAAGATAGGGAGAATAATGGCATGTATAAAAGCAGAGACGTAGATACCAGTAGAATAGTTGGGTTAGGGCGGGGGCCAGTGTAGAGGAATGGGCACTGTGTAGATCAGAGAGAATTGGGACAAGCGGACAGGTAGTTAATGGAGATGAGGTGAGAAGAGAGGAGACTTCATCCACAGTAACCAGACTGAGGGAGGCCAGTGATGATTTACGGGTGGAAGAGCTGGATATGGTTGGAGTGGCCCGTTGAGCAGAGACATTTTGTCTGATTTTGACAATTTTTTCTCTAAAGTATATGGCTATGTCTTGGGCAGAGAAGGATGTTGTGGGGGAGCAGGTGTGGAGTTTAGGAGTCAGTTGTTAGCAAGAGGCTGCGTAGGTTGGAAGCTTGAAAGGAAATGACAGCAGATAAATAATTTTGCTTGGTAACAGTGAGTTCAGTGTTAAAGTGTTGTAGTCAGGCTTTGTAATCCATGAAGTTGGCAGTGAGGCCAGATTTGTACCACTTGCACTCAGCTGCACGAGTTTGTAGATGTTTGGTGTGTGATTGTTGGGCCAGCAACAGGGGTTGGCAGGATGGGGGTAGTGGAAGGTGACAGGGGCAACTTTTTTCAGAGCCAGGGAAAAAGTGTGGTTGAACTGAGTTGTAGCTTTATCTGTACAGGTGATTTTAGAAAGAGTGGGGATTAGGGACATGAGGCAGTTTGATAATTGTTTGGGGTCAGGATTTTGGATATCTCTCTGCCATTGACCAGGTCTGGGATGTGGCAAAGGGGGGCAAGAATTAATTAGGTTGAAAGCAAAGATAATTGTGGTCAGAATGGGGTAATTGTGAGTTGTCAAGGTTGGTTAGGTTGCAGAGTTAGGAAAATAACAGGTCTAAAGTGTGTCCAGAGATGTCTGTGGGCCATTTATGTTCCGTGTGAGTCAAAAGAAGGAGGAAATGAAGAGCAGTTTGGCTGAGGAAGCATGGTTGGGTCATCCACTAGAACATTAAAGTCATGGTCATGGGAGAGAATACGTGATAGCTCAGAGGCAAAGTTGTCCAAAAATTGTGAGATGGGCCCTGGAGGGGGGGGGGGGGGGGGGGAGGACAGCAACAATGAGGGGTAGGGGGTGAAAAAGACAGATGAAATGCACTTTAAATTAAGAGAGGGTGGGTTGGGAAGGACTCTGTATGTACAGTTAGGGGAGAGAATGAGACCCACACCACCACCATGCTGTTGCTAGGTCTGGTGGTATGTGTGAAGTGCAGGCCTTCATAGGAAAGTACAGCAGTAGAGTCAGAGGAGGAAAGCCAAGTTTAAGTGAGAGCCAGGAAGTTCAGAGATTTAGAGAGGAGAAGGTTTTAGATAGTTTATTGTGGACAGATCTGGCATTCCATAGACCGTCAGAGAGAGGGGGTAGGAATATGATGTGTATCTGGACATCAACCAGGCCTCCTGCATTCTATAGAACAAAGTCAAAAATTGCAGCCTATATCATCTCTCAGTAATGATAATATTCTCCTAGGTAGAAGCTGTACAAGTGACTCAGTTCTTAAAAACTATCTTTAAATTAAACACATGTATTTTTAGGCAACATTTTTTTTTGCATATATAATGTATCTGTATTATGCTGCAAACACTTTTGGTCTGATTTATCAAAGTTCTACAAGGCAGGAGAAAATAGACTATTATAGGAGAACCGGGGGATCCAAAAAACTTCTGGATGCATGGGTTCAAAAATCACTCACAATAGTCTATCTTCACTAGTCCTGGAGCGATGCAACAAATCAGACCCCATGTGTCAACTTACACTGAACTATTTTTTAGTTTATATTTTATATTATATCAGCCTATAATTGTATGACAATATAATATGTAAATTGGTTTTCTCAAAATTTGAATTCTTAGCAAAAATCAGATTAGAGGGTCTACAGGTCACCATCCAACTCCTTTGGCTTAAATAAAACATCCTGCATTTATAAAGATGCCCCATCAAAAATGCAGAAATAAAGGTCCTAAACAGTACATACAGTTCAGAACTGGTGCAAATCACAGGGAGAGAGTGAGTGCACAGGACCTAATATTATCCAAAACCATTCATACCATTAGTTCTGCCTAGAATGGCACTCTCCAAGTCATGCCATCTATTATGCCACCATATTGGAAACTTTAACTCAACAGCTCTGTTCTAAAGGGTCCCCGACCAGCCTTTCACTGTTAATAGACATAATCCTCCTTAGATAATAATAATAGATTTGCAGTCACCATTTATTTGTTAAGGATGAATGAGGAATGTGTTGCTATATTCTTGCACATCTTGGTATTCGAAGCTTTGAATATTGAGGCTTGCGAACGGCCTTGTATTGTTGCTGCTTTCGTCCTGCACAGCGGGATGTGGCCCTCTCATTAGTTATGTTCAGAGTTGGATGGGGCCTCTCAGAAGGTCACTGTCTGCTACAGCCAAATAATCATGGGATTCTGTGCAAGCAGCAAAAAAGAATAATGATTCATTATTTCAAAAATGATTTCACCTTCCGTCCTCAAAACAGATGAAGCTTTCTGACAGCACAGAAAAGAAGCAGCTCGAGCTTATTACAGGAGGTTACCCTTTACAGGAAGGTTCTCACATTACATTTTTAGCAGAGATGGTTTATAGAGTTCACCCGGCTTCCTCCTTCACCTTTCAACACTGGAGGAATAAGACAATATTCTTGGAAAATGCTACCTTCTCACTAAGCCATCTTTTCATAACTGGAAAAATATTTAAAGAAGAAATCCAATCTGCTGAGAAAGGGATTTTAGATTTTATGATTAAGATGGTTATTATGATGATTATTGTTAATAAATTGTTATACTGAGTTCCAGCTTTTATCTGATATATCTTACATAATTTGATTTTTGTATTTCTGATAATTTGTTCAGGTCTAGGGGCTGACCTGAGAGCTTCATGGCTTAGAAATATTTTGCTGCTTCCTCTATGGACATGAAGAGCCTTTGTGCCAGTTGTATTATATGCGTAAGTTGTGTGTTTCTCAAATTCTAACATTCAGGCCCTAATTTATCAATGGAATGCATGTACGCTCGGACGAGCGTACGTACGCACCGGTTAGCAAGCTTTATCACCGCGAGTCGGGCCCGAGTTCTAGTGAACTCGCCTGCCGGTTTCCTGCAAAAATGAGCAAAGATCTCGAATACGCCAATTAAGGTGAATAATTTTCAGCTGTGCGATTCAGGAGGAGATGTTTAACGCAATAGTGAGGAAATAGTAATTGATTATCGCACTCCTGCGCCCTGTTCTGTGTGCATCTCCAGTCCATTTTACAGGTCAGTTTGAATTTTTAATGCTTGATGTTTTTTTATGTAAGTGCTACTTTTTTATGTTACATTCTACTCAATCACAAACTTGCTTCATTTATAATTACTTTTGTTGCACTTGTTGTTTTGATACTTTGTTTTTGAATTGCAACACTGCAAACTAATTTCCAACCATCTGCATATATTCTAAGTAGCACTTTCTAATATGTTATCACACAATAGTATGACTGTAAAAAATATGTGAACAAACATTTGTGACCTGAATGAAATTTACATTTAAATGTGTAGAAATACATATGAATTGTCATTAGTACTGATTTAACTGGACTGGTTTGTGGGGGGGGGGGGTTAATTAAGTAAGATTGCTTGGATGTTATGCATTGATGTGATTTTTTGTAATCCTTATTATTGTTAGTTTCATCTGTTGCTGCAATGTTTTTGTGCCTGGTTTGTAATGCCAGTTTCTGTTGTTTAGCAATTCTTCAGCAATGTTTTGTCATTTTTTCACAAGTATTGAGTACAAATATCTGCATGGTTTCCACTCTAAAATGCTACTTAACCCCCCTCATTGCCTTTGTCCCATTGTCACATAATGGTATTTGAATGTATTATATGTATAGTCCTTTTCTGAATAAATTGTCATGATTTTTATTTTTTTTGTTTTTTTTTTAATAGTCTGACATTTGCACTCATGTTGATTTGCCGCCACACAACTCCTCTGTTCATTTGTAGTACTAGTTTAGGTTTGTTGTCATTGTGCTGTACTGTGATCTTAGCACTTTTGTGTACAAACACACCTCCACCTGCTGTCCAAAATGGTTGTCAATTAGTTGTCCAGCTGAGTTGTATACTCATTCTAACACACCTGATGGTGATGGAAGGAGGTCCAGGTTGCCAAGCACAACATCAAACCACATTGATTGCCAAGCTCACAAGCAGGGTCAGGCACTCTTGGAAATGAGCAGATGTTGTGTTGTTGCTTAACCTCCCTAGCGGTAATCCCGAGTCACACTCGCGGTAACTTTAAGAGCCCCCTTACCTTTGCCCTGCTCTCCAGCAGCGATTGGATGGTCAAGGACGAAGGTCCATCGGGGGGCGTGGCCAGGCGGGAAATTTAAAAGCAGATTACTGAGGGCTTTTTGGACCATATTGCTTCACATTAAAAAGATTGCCCATTTCTTCCTATGATTTTGGATATCATGGGCTTGGCTACAAGCAACAATCATGGAGGATATTGCTTCTGGTTAAAAGAGTCTACCTTTTTGTGCTTCCACTATCAAGCTGAGGTGAGTAAGTCAATTATATATAGTGGGCCAAGCTCTAAAATGCCATTCAAATCTGCAAAAACACCCCGAAGGGATGGAAAAGCAAGAAAATCTTTGGCTCAAAGTGGATTTGGCCCTGGAACTTTCATATACTAGTACTATTTGTTTTATGTAAACACCTAAATAATGATACACTTCACTATTTATCAGCATTACGTTAAGTAACAACATAACATCTGTTCATTTCTAAGAGTGCCTGACCCTGCTTGTGAGCTTGGCAATCAATGTGCTTTGATGTTGTGCTTGGAACCTGGACCTCCTTCCATCACCATCAGGTGTGTTACAATGAGTATGCAACTCAGTGGACAGCTAATTGACAACCAGTTTGGACAGCAAGTGGAAGTGTGTTTGTATACAATAGTGCTAAGATCAGGCAGCACAGCACAATGACAACAAACCTATACCACAACTACAAATGAACACAGGAGTTGTGTGGGGACAAATCAACATAAGTGTAAATGTCAGGCTATAAAAAAAAACAAACAAAAAAAGAAATAAAATCATGACAATTTATTCAGAAAAGGAATATGCACATAATACATTCAAATACCAATATGTGACAAAGGCAAAGAGGGGGGTCAAGTAGGAGTTTGGTGTGGAAAACCATGCAGAAACCATGCAGACATTTGTACTCAATCCTTGTGGAAAAAAATTACAAAACATTGCTGAAGAATTGCTAAACAGAAACTGACATTACAAACCAGGCACAAAACATTGCAGCAACATGAGGATTACAAAAAATCACATCATCGCATACCATCCAAGCAAATTTACCACTCCCATCCCCCACCACACCCACACAAACCAGTCCAGTTAAAATAGTACTAATTAAAATGCATATGTATTTGTATACATTTAAATGTATTTTGATATACACACACACAAGTGAAATCACTAAATGTTCCTTAATACATGTATTATAACATGTTTACCTATAACCCTTTACTAAAATAATTGATTTCTCTAAAGTGAAACTGGAAGGAAATTTTTATGAGGTCACAAATGTTTGTTCACATTTTTTACACTCATACTATTGTGTGATGACATATTTGAAAGTGCCACTTAGTATATATCCAGCTTGATAGAAATGAGTTTGCAGTGTTGCAACCAAAAGAAAAAGTAACAAGAAGTGCAACAAATGTAAGTATAAATTAGGCAAATTGTGATGGAGTAGATTGTAACATAAAAAAGTAACACAAAAAAAACATCAAGCAATAAAGATTCAAACTGACCTGTAAAATGGACTGGAGATGCACACAGAACAGGGCACAGGTGTGCGCTAATCAATTGCTATCACCTTATCATTGAGGTTAACATCTTCTTCTGAATCGCGCAGCTGAAAATTAATCACCTTAATTGGCGTATTCGAGATCTCTGCAGGAAACCGGCAGGCGAGTTCACTAGAACTCGGGCCCGTCGCTGACAGGCGCAAGCGTAAGCGGATTTCATTGATGAATCAGGGCCACTATGTCCTGGGAGATTGGAAATGAGATCACATAACAAACCCCCTAAGAACAAGCAACAACATTTTACAAACAACGTTATTCAAGAGAAACCATTGCTAAAAGGTCACATACCATAAAAACAAACAAAAAAACACACACACACATTACTAAATTTACATGACAAAAAATATGAAAAGAACAAACAAAACACATGTAAAACCACACTTCCATGTAAAGCCAAAATAGTTCAAAAATGGCCCAACAAATATTGCATTCAAAAAGTACTTACCAAACCAATATGCAATTTTGCCCTATCAAGGGTGGAAAACTGGATTAGAACATTTTTATGCAGGACAAACATTTTAAAGTGGTAATAAAGGCAGAATTTTGCAATCAAACAATATAGCCACAAACACAATAACATAGCATTAACATTGACTTCAAAATTGCAAAATGGACATTGAAACATTCAAGTTAAAAAATAAAAAAAACAGCTATAGTGCTAAAGGGTAAGCAAAGTATCAAATGCAGCAACATAGAATAAATAGGATAACACACAAAACAACAGCCCTTCCTGCCCCTCCAAGAAAAAAAAGACAAAAGGAAAAAGCCAGTTAAACAACACCCTTATATATGCTCAAATTTAAGCGCACAGGTGATGGAAATTCTCCATCCTTGTAGGCATTCGACTCTTCTCAGCATGGTAAAGTGAGGTTAAATATTGATTTATTTCATCTAATTGCTTTTGTATTTATGTATTTTAGTATTGAGCAGTGTTTAAATTATTTTATACAGCCCAATCAATGTATAATATGCCAATAACAGAAGGATTTTTTAATGGGAAAAGATTAATCCTGTTATAAATCCGGTTTGGTATACATCCAAGGATCTGGAACGGATTAAGGACTTATACCAAGGTACCACTGTATATATATAATTATTGCAGTATATATATATAAATATATATATATATATATATATTTATATATTGTGACACCAAGGCAGGATTGGAGGTGGAAGGGATATATATTTGCCCAGGATTCCTCTCTTATGAGATATATTTGCCCAAGATTCCTCTTTTATGTGAGGTATATTTGCCCAAGATTCCTATGTGAAGTAGCAGGTGCAAGACTCTCACCTGTGAGATAATTATTGAAGAAGCACTGAGGGTGGGGATATAACATAGAGCCAGGAGCTCAGTCAGTAGCTTGGCTTGAACAGACACAGACAGGGGTTTGTGTCAGTGCAGCTCTATTTGGAGAGACACAGACAGGGGTCTGTGTGAGTTTAGCTCTGTTTGGAGACACAGCCAGGTGGACTGTGTGAGAGAGCTATGTTTGCAAACACAGCCAGACGGACTGTGTGAGTGAGCTCTGCTGGAGACACAGACAGTTGGTCTGTGAGGGAGCTCGGCTGAGAGATTTAGAAAGTCAGTCTGGGTAAGTGAGCTCTGCTGGAGACACAGACAGTTGGTCTGTGAGGGAGCTTTGCCTGGGGACACAGAAAATTGGTCAGTGTGAATGAACTCAAACCTGAAAAGTTTTGTTTGGCTGCTGAAAGTTTTGTTTTGAGCTGACAGGAAGAAGCCCTCCAGTTGATAGACAGGAATGTCTGATGTATAGTAAGTGCCGGACAGGCAAGGTTTTCTTTTGCTGTTTTTGTTATTTTATCTGCAACCTTCATCAAACCTGGCTGCAAGCCAGCTTAAAGCTGCTACCTCGGTGTGTGATCTGAGTTGGATGAACCAGACAAGTGTCCTTTGACACTAGCAAAGGTGATCCTGAGCGTAACCCTTCACAAGTGGTGGAGGATGCGGGCAACACATTAGAGTCTGAAAATGGATGACGTGGTAAAGGCCCGATACAGTCTGCGGCAGCCTAGCAGGAGGCAACCAGAGAACAACAGCGCACAAATGCAATCCAGCAAGAAGCCAACCGCTTACTGTCTGCACAGCTAACCACCCTGAGAGAGGCCACGAATAAAAAACGCCAAGTCTTGCAGGAAGTGGTGCAGCTTGTGGATCTGGTGGAGCGATACTCTGCAGCTGAGGATTTTCTAAGGAACTCTCAGCCCTCAACCCCATGGATTCCAAGACTTCCTGGTAAGACTGTTCTGAGGCTTAAGGGAGCTGGGAGAAATGTGAAGACCTTCAGTAAAGAAGATAATGATGAGACTATGAGCTCAGGAAAGCCCAAGGTGTATAACAAGGGGTATAATTTTGGACTAAACAGAGAGCCTAGAAGATCTAGGAGTTTTCAGTGTAAAGAGTTGGGACACATTGCAGTGAATTGTCCTATAACTTCTGAACCTATGCAATCTGATGTTGCCTTTCTGAAAAACTGCATGTCTATGTCTGCGCAGGTGGTGTGTACTGTGGCAGGTTCAGACAGTGCAGAAAAACATTTGTGTGAATTAAAAATGAATGGTCAAAGTGTGACTGAGCTGCTAGACTCAGGGAGTGTAGTAACTCTGGTGGAAGCAGGCCTTATTGGCCCCTCTGACAGTAAATCAGACAGGTTCACTGTGACTTGTGTGCATGGGGATAAATGTGAAAACCAGACAACTCTTGCTTATTTTACAACTCCCTATGGGTCAGTGCTACAAAAAGTTGGGTTAGTCCCAGCACTAACTCATGAGGTTATTCTTAGGAGAGATTTTCCACATTTTTTGAAATTATATGAGTCCAAGTTGGAAATAAAAAGAGGTGCACTGCAGATATTGACAGCCCCTGATATAGACCCAGAACCATTAGAGGATTCCTCATTAGGGGAGGTAATTGAGGTATCGACAGATCGCTCCACCTTTTTTCCATTCTTTGTTATGGCAGGAGACCTAGATGAGTCCGCGTCAGAGACTGAGAATGAAGAGGACAGAGTTAGTTTGAAAGTTAGCTGCAATCCTTCCTCAGCTCCACAGGAAGAGAACAGTGAGATTGATAGTGATAAGGAAAAGTTTGAGGCTATACCTGTGCTTGAACCTAAAAAGGAAGTAAAGGAAAGGCTTGCTAGAAAATCAAGGAGCTTCAGTAGTAGTAGCAGTAGTGACTACAGTACCAGCTCTTTTAGCAGTAATAGTTCATCACCAACCCGCAGGTAAGACGTAGCCGGAATAGGAGTGTCACAGGTAAGAATCGTAGAGATAGAATTAGAAGCAGGGATAGACGTAAAAGAGATGACCATCGCAGAAACGCCAGTAGAAGTAGACATAAGCATAGGGGAGGTAGTACGAAAGGAGAAAAAGAAAGGAATAAAAGTATTGACAAGGACAGGATTTCAGCAGTCATGCCAAGTGTTAAGGAACATATGGAACAGGCTCAAGGAGTACAGAAAATGATGGGCGAAATGGGCCAAGCAGCAAGAGAGTGAAAATAAGGAAGATGGTGATGAGTCTAAAGAAGAGAAAATTGCCAGCCTTGTTACAGATGCAGCTTGTGAGAAACTAGAGGAATCCAAAGGTGATGTCCCAATTACAGTGGTCTTGGGTGAAGAAGTGCATGCTGAAATAAGTGTCCCTGTCTCATGTGCAGTAAAGGCTATAGAAAGTATTGTCATGTTAAGGGAGATTGGAGTTGAAGAAAGTATTCCTGTAGTGACTGATACGTGATCTAAAGTTTCTACAAGTTTTCTCACATATTCTGCCTGTACTACTTCTAGATCCCCTTTTTCTATCACGGGGCCTTTGGACTCCAAGGGGTGGGGAAGGGTACTCCCATTAGGACCTCAAATGGTGAGTAGCCAGTATTCTTGTTAGGCTGCATCCTAATTTCTGCCAGGGCTACAGGCAAAAACTTTTTCCAATTAGTGAACGTGCCTCCAGTAATTATCCTTATTTTTTCTTTTATTGTTCTATTCATCCTTTCTACTACCCCAGAAGTCTGGGGGTGGTAAGGGAGGTGGAACTTCCAGTCAATCCTAAGGGCTTTGGGAAGCTCCTTACATACCCTGGACGCAAAAGATGGGCCATTGTCTGAGTTAATTTGAACAGGACATCCCCATCTGGGGATGATCTCTTGTAACAGAATCTTTACCACAATTTGTGTGGTTTTATTGGTAGTAGGAAAAACCTCCGGCTATCTAGAGAACATATCCACAATCAAAAGGGCATACTCCTGCTTTCTTCCTGTCTTTAGAATATGGGTAAAGTCAATTTGTAAGTGAGTGAATGGCGAAGTTGGGTAATTCAGATGCTGATGTTGGGCCTTCTTTGAGTTATTTGGGTTGTTTCTGAGACATATAATACATCGTGAAACATAGGATTGTACCTTTGATCTAAAGCTTGGTATTAAAAAATCTCTCCTAATGAGGTCAGTGGTTGCCTGTGCTCCCCTATGGCTAAGGCTATGATATTGTGCAATTAAAATTGGGGCGCTTGTAACTGGAATACATGGTTTCCCCTTCTTGCAGATAAGACCCGTATCGGTCTTGTACTGCACCTACCAACTGCCATTCTAACTTGTCACCTGCTTGTAGCCAAATCCTGGAGGCTTAGCAATAAATTGACAGTAAGGGTAATTCCTGGAACTAGAGAGGGCATTTGAATTGTTGCTGCCTGTCTAATAGCGGCCTCCTTTGCTGCCTTGTCATCTAGGGCATTTCCTTTAGCTATGTCCGTTTGGAGGCCAGTATGTGCTTTACAATGGATAATAGCGACTTTGCTTGGTAATTGGATAGCGGCTAGGAGATCATGTACTAGGGTGGAATGTGAGATTTGCTTCCCATCTGCAGCTATGAAGCCTCTTCTCTGCCAGATTACCCGGTGATCATATACAACCCCAAAGGCATATTTGGAATCAGTGTATATATTTACATCTCTTCCCTCAAAAAGACAACAAGCTCTAGTGAGGGCAATCAGTTCAGCTGCTTGGGCTGACTGAAAAGGTATAGGATTCGATTCTAGAATAACATCGGGGAGTTGAAACACAGCGTATCCAACATGATAAATGTTGTCACGGCGGGAACAGGATCCATCCACAAAAATATCAGGTGCTCCTACAATGGGTGTGGACTGTAAGTCAGGTGTGAGGTGTGTTCATGTATGAGTTCAGTACATTCGTGGGGAGGAGGCAAATCATCCTGCTCTCCCTTATATCCAAGTAGGGCAATTAGTATAGCCATTGGACCGAATGTGGGTGCTGAGTATTTAATATGAAGTTAGGGGTTAGATAACAGCAAAACATCATATCCACTCAGTCTTTGTGCAGACATATGTTGTGTATGTATGTTTTTTAATAGGGCCTGAACATTGTGTGAGGTATGCAGAGTGGTAGGATAAAAGGCGGTAGGGTGATAGGCGTGGCCAACTCAGCGACCATTGCACAGGCTGCCAAACTCCTGAGACACGCAGGCATGCCCTGAACCTGTACCGGATCCACTTTTGAGAAAAAAGCAACAGGGCGGAATTTGCCTCCATGTTCTTGCACTAGAACTCCCGCCATGGTTTTACAATTGTCCCTGGCAAATAAGTGAAACATCATGCCATAGTCGGGTAGGCCCAAGCCAGGACTTGAAACCATTGCACATTTTAAATGACTAAAAGCTTTTAACATTTCATCAGACCATTTATTGAAATCAGGCATATCAGTCTTAGTGGCTTGTCTCAGAATATTGTCATATTAGGAACAATCAGCTATTAGTTGGCGGCAGTAACCAATCATGCCAAGAAAAGTTAGCATGTCTTTCTTGGTTTGTGGGCGGAGCAGACCCAGCACGGCAGTAATTCTGGCATGGCTGATTTTCCTCTCACCTTTACTGAGAACAAAACCCAAATAATCAACACTTTCTGTACACCATTGTAATTTTTTCTTTGAAAACTTGTGTCCACATTCACATAACCACAGTAATAAACTAACACAGTCTGCCTGGTAGGCCTCCCGAGTAGAACTACATATGAGGAGATCGTCCACATATTGTAGAAAGACAGAACCAAGAGGGGCAGGCCAAGGGCGCAGTGTAGCTTGGAGGACAATGCAGTAGACTACCGGGGAGTCTACAATACCCTGAGGCATTCTACACCAAGTATACTGGCGTTGTTTAAATGTATAGGCAAAGAGTGGCCGTGTCTCCTTGTCAACTGGAACAGAAAAAAATGCATTCTTTAAATCAATAACAGAGAAAAACTCTGCATGGGCAGGAATAGCTGATAGCAGAGATGGCACATCTGGGACCACTGGGGCTATAAGTATGATCTGGGCATTTACTTCTCTAAGATCCTGGACAAACCTAAAGGTATTGTCAGCCTTTCTCACTGGGTTGATAGGTGTATTATAGGGGGTGTAGAATGTGCTCTATTTGGGGTGCCTTGGTTTTAAAGAAGGACCAATAGATCTTACAAAAGGGAAAGGTTTATTTACAGCTTAAGATATTATTTACATATGATATTCAAGACAAAGGGGAAGAAGGTAAAGGGTATATAGGAAAGGGGTCTAGCTCTACCTCTAGCACATGGTCAATCTCTCACACAACCATACACACCAGGGTTTTCTCACCTTGAACCACACCCCGCTGCAGGTCCAGACCGAATCACATCTTGAAGTCTTGATCAAAAGGTCACACAGATTGTCCTTGTCCCAGGCTTGGGATTGTTGTCATATACCCCTGCCCCCTCCAGGGAGACTGAAGTTATAGTGAACAGGTTTGGGCAGAAATTGAAACCAAATGGTCAAACTGACCAAAGTGTTAAGGATCCTCAGGCCTGCACACATGGAAGATCAATCATTGTCTCTGTTAAGCAATCCTTTGATGTTTAAGGGACTGCATCTGTCTCCACAGATAATGAGGTTTACAGCTTGTTTCCAAGAAGGCAGAATTGTCTTTACATACAAGTCATATTCATATCAATTTTGGTCACTTCCAACAGGGGGAGATAGTTTCCTCAATAACCCCTGCGCCTAGGAATTCCATCAACATAGGCTCAATTCTCTTTTCTTTTTCTGGGGAAAGTGGGTATTGTTTAATGTAAACAGGTGCAGTGCTGGGCTTAAGCATTGCCTTATATGGTGTACAAGAGATTAGGCCAACATCCTGGTCAGTAGTTGCCCAAACCTCAGGAGGGACTTGATCAAGTAGCGGGTCCTGTGGTTGGCATTCTACATAAAGAAAGCAATTATAGTTTGGTACATAGATGGGCATGACTGAAGACGTAACATGTAAGGTACCCATCTTACTGATCCCCAACTGCAACCTCAATAGAACAAACAAATTTCTCCCTAATAAATTCACAGGACAATTTGGAATGATCCTGAAACGGTGTGTGAACATTGACTGGTGATTGTATGGATGTTGGATCGAGAAAGGAGGAGTTTTATAAGATCTTGTAAGTATCCCATTAATTCCCATAGAGGGCTCAGAATTCTCTCTTGGACCACTATAATAATCCTCATATAAAGTACTACTAGTAGCACCAGAATCTACAAGAAAAGGGAGAGGACGTCCCTCTATGTTTAACACAATCAGTGTCTCCTTAACATAACCCTTTAACCATGTCCATATGGAAGGTGTCATTAGCCCCTTCCCGAGGGAATGGATTTACACTCTTCATAGCCTCTGTCCATCCTGTCATATTATCCACCCAGGGAGTAACTAAATAGTAATCAGTCCCACAGACCCGAGCTACATAATCCTTACATGTTTCTTCTAGATACTGAGGGGGTGGAGAGACCTTTCCTTGTATTGCACCCATTTCTTGTAACTTAATTGAAGCGGAAGCAGAGCTGAACTCCGACAAGGCTCCGACAATTCCTGTCAACTGGGTACAGAGGACTTATTTCTATGCTCAACTTCCTTCTTAACCCTGTTGGTACTGGTAACTAATGCCTGTTAGTATTATCCCTTAAAACCGTCACTTGCGTTCACCAGTTTCTGGGTCAGCGGGTTTCCCCTCACCAGAGTGGTGGGGCGTCTTACGTTTCTCCAGGACACACACACAATAAGGTTAGTACAGTTTTCACAGTATCGTTTGCTGCTTACCTTCAGCAAAAAATGAAATTATTGCTTCATAACATCATAACATAAAAGAGAGCATGAGAAAGCGACAGATAAGAAGCGGTAGAAATTGGCTGACAAGAGAAACCAGGTTGCAGACAATAGTTAAATTTTTCCCTAAAGAATTCCTCTTTTAAATTCTTCTCTAAAGAATTCCTCTTTAGACTTGGCCAGTAGTCTATTTAATTCTGGGGACTTCTCAAATAAGTCCACAGTTCAAAGACTATCTTCCCTAAAGATAGGTGATTTCCCTTTCAGTCTATCTTAAGTGGATTCAAGATAGAAGCAACAGAGAGTCTCAGAAAGGATCAGAATTCCCCTAAGCCTCAAGGCAGGGACTTTCCAGATCTGCTTCTACTTCTAGTTCCTCAAATGCACCCTGACTTCTCCTTCACCCACAGAGACAGATGTCTGGAGAGATATCCCAATAACACACACACACAATATGGTCTTCGGAATATTCTCTGACCTTTATTTGACAAGGCGGCCTTTTTATACACATAGGTATACAAGGGGGTTGTCGTTATTTACATACAGCTGTTTAGGTTTTGGCAATATATAGTGTTATTTGATACATTGCAAGGCATACAAGGCATACATTGCATTCCAAAGAATTTAGAATTGTCGCCATCTGGTTACTGAGTAGACAGAAAAAGAAATACAACTCCTTATACAAGTATATGGCTCACATTAGCTCTAGCTATACAGTCCTGTATAATAATTATTTAGCCCTTCATTTCCTTTCATTGAAGTCCAAGCTTATGGATAGGATCCTGTTTCAGCTGAGACAAAAGAACAGCCTGAAGGGCAGGACGAAGAATCTGAGCCAATGGTGGCTGAGGAAGGAGATGTTGAATCTGATGATAAAGAGAATGAAGAGACAAAGGAGAAAGAGGAAGAAGTTGGCACTCTGTAATGGGGCCTGGCCTACCAGTACAGTAGCAAGCATGATAGTGCCATGTCTCACTCACTTCACACAGTCTACCTAAGTCCTAGAGAAAAGAGGGGCTCTACTTCAAGAGCAGTTGGAAAAGGCTGCAAAGGAATTCACTGAGAAAATTCAGAAAGGAAATGGATGAATTGAAGGGCCTATTCCAGACATCCCGGAGAAGATAGGACAGTCCAAAGAAGCCAATTAAAGTGTTCCTGTTTCCCAAAAGGTGCGGGAAGAGTTTAGTAAGTTAAGCGAAGTAAAGATTGGAAAAGCTGTCCATGTTTGCAAAAAGGTGCAGGACAAGTTTTGAAAATTAAGCCAAGTAAAGAGGGAAGAAACCATCACTGTTGTGCCTGATGAACAGGATACTGAGAAGCATGTTGGGGAAGGAGTTGCTACCCCAGTGGAAGGGAAGGCTGAAAACGTGCGTGGAAACAGGAAGCCTCCAAAACAAACAAAAGTTAAAAAGAAAAGTGTAAAGAAAACGTTCCATGGGATCAGTACAGTTATACTTGTCCCAGAAGCTCAATACTGGATCGTCACATGCAGAGGCACATAAGAACTCGTTCTGGAGACAAGCGATATGAATGCTATGAATGTTTGTCATGTTCGGTTCACACAGGGTGGTACCAGGAAAATGCACATACTGCAAAAGCCAAGTGAAAAAAGTGTAGCTACTGCCTCAAAGGCTGTTGTTGGGGCTAAAGATGCAGTGATTCCCAGTTTTCTTGAAGTGGTTGATAAGACGAAGAGAGCAGTGTATTACAGAAAGGAGATGACCAAATCTGTTGTAAAGGGAAGCATCAACACTGTGCTTGGGAGCCTTGCAGTGTGCAAAATGAGCAGCGGTGTTGATACTGCTCTTTCAAAGTCTGTTAGTTGTGTGTTTTGCCTAGAAAAGAAAAGAAAGACAGCTGGACGTTCAGTACAGAGTGTTTTTTCTGAAAAGCCCTGGGAGACACACCTACTTAAAGTACAGGCAGTGATGGATGATTTGAGGAGAGCAGGGTTGCCTGCGAACCCCTAGAAATGTAGCATTGGTCTAGAAGAAGCCAAGTACTTGGGGTACATTATTGGGAGAGGTGTAGTCAGGTCCCAAATTGCCAAGATTGAAGCCATACAGAACTGGCCCCAGCCTGTAAATAAGAAACAAGGCATTCCTGGGGATTACTGGCTATGATAGACGCTTCATACCCAATTTTGCAGCTATAGCAGTTCCCTTAACTGATCTCACCAAGGGAAGCGGGTCAGGTATGATAAAGTGGAACGATGAAACAGAGGAGGTGTGTCAGATTTTAAAGCGGGCCCTTTGTTCCCAACCAGTATTGATGACCCCTGACTTAAAAAAAGAATTTGTGATACAGACAGAGGCTTCTAACTCAGTAATAGGGGCAGTGTTGTCACAGAATATTAAGGGAGAGGAGCATCCCATGCTTTACTTGAGTCTGAAACTAAATAAGCATGAGAAGAACTATGCAGTTGTAGAGAAGGAGTGTTTGGCCATCAAGTGGGCTTTAGAATCACTCAAATATTTTTTGTTGGGTCGGAAGTTTCGATTAGTCACTGATCATGCCCCTCTGAAGTGGATGAACCTGAACATGGAGAAAATGGCAGAGTGACAAGGAAATGCAGAGATGTTGTCACCTGTGCACTGTCTGTTGATTTCAGTTGCTCAGTCCCACGGGCCTGGGCAGAGGGGGGGGATATGTGACACCAAGGCAGGATTGGAGATGGAAGGGAGATAAATTTGCCCAAGATTCCTCTCTTATGAGATATATTTGCCCAAGATTCCTCTTTTATGTGAGGTATATTTGCCCAAGATTCCTATGTGAAGTAGCAGGTGCAAGACTCTCACCTGTGAGATAATTAATGAAGAAGCACTGAGGGTGGGGATATAACATAGAGCCAGGAGCTCAGTCAGCAGCTTGGCTTGGTGAGACATAGACAGGGGTTTGTGTCAGTGCAGCTCTATTTGGAGAGAGACAGACAGGGGTCTGTGTGAGTTCAGCTCTGTTTAGAGACACAGCCAGGTGGACTGTGTGAGTGAGCTCTGCTGGAGACACAGACAGTTGGTCTGTGAGGGAGCTCGGCTGAGAGACTCAGAAAGTCAGTCTGGGTGGGTGAGCAATGCTGGAGACACAGACAGTCGGTCTGTGAGGGAGCTCTGCCTGGGGACAGAAAGTTGGTCTGTATGAATGAACTCAAACCTGAGTAAAAGGCTGCTGAAAGTTCTGTTTTGAGCTGACAGGGAGAAGCCCTCCAGCTGATAGACAGGAATGTCTGATGTATAGTAAGTGCCGGACAGGCAAGGTTTTCTTTTGCTCTTTTTGTTATTTTATCTGCAACCTTCAATAAACCTGGCTTGCTGAAGCTGCTACCTCAGCAGTGTGTGTGATTTGAGTTGGATGAACCAGACAAGTGTCCTTTGTCCCTAGCAAAGGCGATCCTGAGTGTAACCCCTCACAATATATATACACACACATACATATATAAAAATATATATATATATATAAATATATATATACATATATATCCATAGAAGCAAACAAGAACGTGTGTGTGGTTGTGACTTTTGTGGGAAAATCTAGTCCGATGGCAAAGCCGAGGTTTAGCCTGCAGGAAAGTCGCAATATTTACCCCCAGGCGGCTTCTCCGATCAGGTATCGTAAGTGTTTAGATAGGCGCCTATGTAGAGGAGCTGAACTCGGTTCTTGCCTAACAGGAAAGAAATAAGTAATTTTAAAATATGCTTATTTCTTAGGTCATATAGATGTTTTAAACATTTGAACAGCACAAACATTTTTTTAGGGCTAAGTGTAATATGTGTGCTATTCGAAAAAAGGATTTTTTAGGGGAACAGTAAGTTTAATGCAAGCTCACCAGTGTGAAACTGCTGGGGCTGCGCATTTCTATCGGAGAAGTCGCTTTAGTTAATGACTTCCACGTGAGTACGCCAGCGCCTTGGATTTGGTTGATAAATTGATCGAAGGCCTCCGATTTTGGACCGTGAATACAAATGCGCGAGCGATTTGGCTTAGTGAATCAGCCTCTCAATGTTCAGGCTTTTTCTGCTGCTTCTTTCCTTTAGAGCCATTGGCCCTGATTCATCAATGAAATGCGCGCTCGCTGGACGCGCGTACGTTCGCGCTTCCAGCGAGCCGGTTTTTCGCGGTCCGGTGTCGAGTGCGCTCGTACACTCGCCCCTTGCTGCCATCCGGATTCCTGCCTTGATAATAATGAGCAATAGGGGTCGCGAATCTGCCAATTAAGGCGATTAGATTTCAGCTGCGCGATTAAGAAGGATCTGTTAAGCTGTCAATGGTGAGGTCATAGCAATTAATTAGCGCACACTTGCTCTCTGTTCTGTGCGTATCTACAGTCCTTTACAGGTCAATTAGAATCTTTAATGCTTCATCTTCTTTTGGGTAAGTGATACTTTTTTAGGTTACATTGTACTTATTCACAAAATAATTAATTTATTGTTACATTTGTTGTACTGTTTTTATACTTTTTGGTTTGCTTTGCAACACTGCAAACTAATTAAGATCAAGCTGTATATATACTAGTAAGCACTTCATAATATGTCATCTCACAATAGTATGAATTGTAAAAAATTCTCACCAAGCATTTGTGATCTAATTAAAAAATCATTGTAGTTTGGCTTGATAGAAATAAAATAATTGAAAAAAGGATTATTGTCAAAGGTGGTTTAAAAAACATTTAGTGATTTCACTTGTGTATATATGTCAAAATACAATTGAATGCATATAAATACATATGCATTTTCATTAATATTATTTAACTGGACCGGTTTGCGGGGGGTGGGGAGGGGGTGTCATCAAGTGCTTGGATGTTATGCATTGATGTGACTTTGTAATCCTCATTATTGTTAGTTTCATCTGTTGCTGCAATGTTTTTGTGCCTGGTCTGTAATGCCAGTTTGGGTAGTTTATCAATTGTTCAGCAATGTGTCATTTTTTCTACAAGTATTGAGTACAAATGTCTGCATGGTTTCTGCATGGTTTTCCACACCAAACTCCTAATATATACATACATATACATAAGAAACAAACAAAAGAACTTGTGTGTGCTTGTGACTTTTGTGGGAAAATCTAGTCCGATGGCTTCGCTCACGGTCAGTCGCAAGATAGTCGTGGGATTCACCCGCGTGCGGCTCCTCCGATCAGGCATCGGAAGCTTTTATATAGGCGCCTATGTAGAGGAGTTGAACTCGGTTAACTGTTGCCTAACAGAAAAGAAATAAGTGATTTTAAAATATGCTTTTTTCTTAGCGCACATAAATGTTTTAAACATTTCAACAGCGTAAACATTTTTGTTTAGGGCTAAGGGTAATATGTGTGCCATTAGAAAGAATGATTTTTTAGGGGAACAGTGACTTTTCATGCAAGCTCGCCAGTGTAAAGCTGCCGGAGATGCGCGGCTCCGGCCGCAAGCTCATTCAGTTGTTGAATTGCGCGATGGCTTACGGTTTCGATTCGCGAATAAAAATGCGCGAGCGAGCTTCCGATTTTCAGGGCCATTAAGTAGAATAATGCTAGGATGATGATCAGACCCATCCAGGAGCTTGAACGGCTTACTGTGATAAAATAAATTTCGGGGGAACTTTGTAGATCAATTTAATGTATATTTCATGATTCTCACCAACTGGAAGGTACTGCAGCCCCATCTGGAACCTAATCCACATTATTATTGTATTTTTAATTTTATTCCATTACTTTTACTTAGTAACCTCTATCGTCTTTACAAATTTTGTGTCTTTTCTGAATCACCTTCACTTTCAGTCAGTTTAGTACAATGTGACATTTTCTAATACATAGTGAGAGTTTGAGTCAAGCGGCGGGACCTAGACAAGACCGACTCACTTACCAGCTTGGGGTTTAGCAGGTGCAGATAAATGTCTTCTTTCCAAAAGCAGATTCTGCACATACCAGACTTGCATCAACATCCATCCAACCAGCACAATACTCAATCGTTTAGAAAACACTCATCCACACTATAATAACTGGGTTAAAATTTACTGTTTTAAAAAAGCTTTGAGGTTTATTTATACTTGTTTTACCCAAGATTCACTCCATCTTTACCCAAACTGTTTACAGTTTTCAAACTTAATTAAATTACAAAATGTATATAACAACTTTACTCATGAATAATACATTTTCTAAAATTCACATAAAAATGTGAATTTTGGGAAAATTTGGTGGAATCTTGAGTGAAATAAATTTACATATAGACTAGGTTAAACAGTGGGGATGTGGCCACAAAGCCCTTCCATAAATATTGGTATTTTATCCATGAAAACCTCTTTGTAAACCCATTTTACCAAAGAACCACTATATCCTTAGCAGTTCATAAGTACAGCCCGGTGACCATGGGAACTGAACTCAAATGAACTCTCAATAAAGAAACTTGATTGAGAGTTTATCTGGAGTCACAGCTGATTGGAAGCACTCACGTGCCTCAAATCAGCTGTGACCGCAAGTTCCCACGCTCCCCGGGCTATACTTATCATAATAATTTATCATTGTTTTCAATACATAAGCATTTTAGAATTAAATCATCTTTAAGAAACCTGCAGTATTTTTTGAAGACAGAAGACATTGAAGCCCTACTGGAAGACCAGTTATGTCTAGTATTGGCTACAGAATGTGAGCCGATCTATTAAAGCTCCCATGCGCCTCATGTGCAATATCTCCAATCATACAGGGAAACCAAACATCTGGTAAAAATTCCTAATGATAAATTTATATTTTTCTGAACATTCTCTTAGCCTGCTTAAAGGCTGCAGCTTCATGTTTGTCCACCCCCCCAAAATGCATCAGGAATTACCTTGAGCACTAACCTTTAACCTATACAGACAAATATACAGCCAACAGCTGCCCATCTTATATTAAAAAAAACTTCCAATATACTTAGAATAATAAATAAAATGTGCCTCTACACAATAGTAAAATAACATACAAAAATGTTAATGTGCCAAAAAAAGTCTCCTATGAAACAATATCCAAACCCCATCAATTTATAATTAATTTTATTAATATATTTATAATAATATTAAATAAACAAACACAGTCTCAAGAAGGGTATGTTCAGACCTACTTCTGTAAAAAACATGGCTGTTAAATGCTCCTGGAAGCCTACTCTGCACAGTAAGGCTTCTAGGATCGTTTTTAGGTAAAAAAAAAAAAAAAAAACTTACATTTACAAAAGCCTGTGAAATCCTGCACAAAAAAACAGACCCGTTTATTTTCTTTTCAAATATTCTTTACACGGCTTTTGTAAGCATTTGCAGGCCTGAATAAACAAGGTTTATAGTGCCTTAAAGCATATATATATGTATCCCATAAATGTTCATGCTTTTATTTTATTTCTTTATTTTTTTAATCTTCCACACTATGTGCCATCTACCATTGGATGAGATTGGTGAGAGTCTGATTTAAAATCACATGGCAGACAACACATATGTGGAAGATTTACATGATATGTATTAAAATATGACTTTGAAGATTGAAGGTTGCCAAGAATTTAGTAGGGTGGAAACAGAATGAACGTCCCCAAAATACTGGAGGACGAAGCAGCAAAAAGTTTCCTTATCAACAAGCTCAGCACTTTTCTAGATGTAATGAAACCATCACAGTTCTATTTGACTCACTAATGTATTTGTATTTTATAGTTAAATCTACCTTGAGTTACTGGGCATAGCAATGGCCACTACCTATGTCTTGACTAATGCCAGTCTACATATAAGTGGAAAGGGCTGTTTCACTGATGATGCCTTATTAATGTACTTTTGCATTATAAAAACACAGATGATATGAGGAATCCAGTTATAAAGTAATTTAACTGCAGAGAAAGTGATTCTGCACAACCCAAAAGCACTATTTCAAGAAATCCTGGTGGGCCAAAACACAGATTTACAAGAGAAAGGGATTTCAAATGGAAGTTGCCAGACTGAGAAACTGAATATTTAAGGGGTTACAGTAAGAAAAGCTCAAAGAGGGCTAATGACTATGAATGACTTTTAACATGGTTCAATCTACACCACTCTCAAATAAAATATTCTTGCTGTTTCATTGACATTGACAGTTAATAGAAAAGACACATTTTAAACATTTTACATACATTACACATTTTATATACACCCTTATCTGAGATACAAGTTATAAACTAGCCAGGAACAGTTATATATACTAAACTCAACCTAAAAGGAAATGCAGATGTGGACAATATCCACAATGTCAATGTATTTATGTACAAAAGAATATTACATTAGAGGATGGTGTGTTGTAAATCCCTTGTCATTTTTTCACTCCATTTATTCATAAAGCATTGAATGTGATATTCACCAAAAGGTTCTGTGAAAAAGAATATTCCCAATCTATGTATTTCAATGTCCACCAGAGGTTTGGTGAATGTCAGAGTCACTGCTTTAAAAGTAGATACTCAGGGTGCCAATTAGGAGAATTAACTTCAAGGTGGTATTTTTAATTATGTAAATCTGCACACTGATTTCATTTATGTGGGAAAATATGATTTACTGTGCAACAATATTTATTTTTTTACTTTACTATTTTGCTACTTTCTGTTTCGAATGATGATGAAGGAGCCTCACCAAAATGTGGTGTTTGTGAAAAATTATTATAGATGGGAAAGTTCATCTGTATGGTGGAAATGGTTTAGAATTTTTATAGTACGGAAGACTCTTGAGGATTTAATTAAATATGAGTTAATACACAATGAAAAGGAGTAAATAAAGAATAAAATAAACAATGTAAAGAAATGTGGATACTGATATATGTGTTACCATCCACTTGGTCCTGAAGAAGTAGTCAAGGAAATGCATCGCCACCAATTTTGCATACAACTTTTGTTTCAATGCACTTTAAGGTGCATTAGTTGTTATGATCAGCTGTTTATATAAATATATATAATATATTATTATATATATATATATTAATGATATATATTTTATTATTATTATATTATGCGCAAAATCTTTTAATGAGACAATGAGTTTGAGAATTATCCTGCATAATATATATACCACACAAACACCTCAAGGGGTAAGGAAAATACACCAGGAATGAAGATTTGTTTAGAAAAGAATGACAGCTGGGAACTCCAGCTTACAGTCTCTCTGGCACAGCCACAAGCTACTTGAAATTCAAGTGTAATAACAATGGTCAAATAAACTCAGGATGCTTTATTATTTTTATTTGATTGATACTGTTTTGTTTTTGAATTGTTCTGTATTATAGATTTGCCACACCATTGCTACTTCTGAGAACAGATGCCTTTTTACAAATAAGTACTTAAAATGTTCAAGTTTACTGATTTACACTTGGAACTTGCACCAAATGGAAGTGTGCCATCCTGGGCTCCCACTGTGATTATTTAATACAGGGAGGAGGAGGTAAGCCTGTAATTCGTAAGTTATGAAACCAAGAGAAGAGATGAAATGGCCATAAGCAAGACGTGCATAATAGCTGCTCCCAGAACTATTGTTTGATGAAATAAGGAGAATTGTGCCATTACACTGGCACAAAGGCAGATAGGCAATTAGGAGTGTGGAGGGAGGTTTGTATTGCATGTTATGCCTGAGTTTGAGTGTGAAAGCCTCTTGGCCTCTTGGTATTTTAAAAAGTCAACACTTGTCTGAACAGAGACAGCAATTCTTATATTGTGCTATAGGTGGGTTCCCTGTCACATCAGGGGCTCATTTGTTAAGAATTCTCTTTCATTTTACTGTTACAATATATTCTTTTTCAGAGTTTGCAGGATTTTTGCCACATGGCTCTTATAATTTACAATAGATGCTGCCCAGTTATTGACATACAGAATATAACATGAATGTTGTGTGCAGATCTCTTTTAGTACCCCACAACACCTGTTAAAATTATAATTTGCCCTGGTGGCAGAGATCTGGAATAAGAAAATGAATTTCCTCTAGACAGTAAGTGACCTGAGACATTTTTCCTGCATCCCTATGAAATGCTCCTCTGTATAATGTATCCAATGTACAGACTTAATTGTTTCATTTTCTCACAAGGATCCTGCATAAAACTACACTTCTGTCTACAGCTGTTTTCCTTGTAACTCCCAATTGAACTTGTCAGGAATGAGCAGAATTTCCTCTCTATTAAATGCTGGTGATTATAGATTTTTTGATTGGGTTTCAGTCTGTGAGTAATATGTGCAAGTAATGACTTCTTATCTCCACATCAATTTTGCTGTTTAATTGTCTTGATCAAATGAGTCAAAACAACAGTTAAATCTCCAGGGTGGAAGGATTCAGCTGAAACAGAATTTTACTAATGAGAAATATTATACAACCTGGAAGGCAGGGTGATATGAGTACAATACACCTTCCATTCTTGTGATCCAAACCTGCTGAAAGATAAATCATCTGACAGACATTTAACCTAATTATAATGCACATTGTGAACCTTTAGTGAATCAGTGGTAGTCTCATGATTCAACCATGAATTGTGTCCTATCTGTGAAAAAAGTTAGGGTTAGCCAGGTCATTTTAGCAATTCTTATATTTGATTTATATTGATAAAAGTGAAAACTACTACATGTTATGGATGATAGGATGCAATAATGTAACTTACTTTGTGACTTAAATGTTTTTGTGTAAAGTTGAAGTTTTTTTCTGCTTGTTTGTCTCCTGCCACCCCCTCATCAGCATACAGCTTGATAACAGAATTCATTTTAGACCCGAAAATATCATGGGCCTAGCAGGAAAACTTTTTTCAAAATTTGGATAAAATCACACCACCCTGCTTCTGTACTACTTTCATGAGCCCTGATTTCCTATACAAGCATTATATAAAGTGTTATGTAAATAAAGAATACAAGGGATGAGTGGAGGTACCTGGAAATAAATGAGTTATGTAAATAATAAAATATCCCGATGAGCGGATGTCAGCCTGAAGGAGTAAACCCAGATTGACTGTAATTACATGAAGACTTCCCTAGGTAACTCAAAATAAGATGTACACTCTCTGATTTGCCACAGCTTTAAATGTCTTGCCAGAAAATAGGGCAGGCTGTGCATAGTGTAACTTTGTGCAGCTTCTAGCGTTATGCAAGGAAATAAACCAGGCTCCTTCAGCAATTTTCTGCAATTGGACAAAAACACAGGATTTTCTTAATTTCAGGCAGATTTCTTTTGGTAAAGAATAAGGCAAAAAATTGCCTTGATAGTGACACTAACAATAGTAAAAACGATAGAAAATCCCTAATCCCCACATTGTTAAATGAATGGTTTCTCTGGAGCATGGTAAGGTACGTAAAGCATGCTACGCACCCATAATGATTATTCTGTTGGCACTGTAGTACTGACACTTTATGCCAGTTTGTGACTGATTCATAAAAGAAGATACCATGGATGCTGGACGATATTTACAGCTGTCCCACAGTCAGTGTAACCAGAGGTACTAGGAACAGTATACTGGTACTAAAGGCTACAAATACATGGGAGGCTTTTTGCCTTACAGAGTTAAGATAAAGAATAAGAGGGAGGTAAGGCATGCAGGCATGGTAGGCGGTACAGGCCTAAAAATATAGGGGAAGTATAAGAGTGAGGAAGGTACGGACATAGGGAGGTGCAAAATGTGCTACTGCTTGAGAACCCAATTCTAACTTCAGCCAACAGGAGACACCACTGGAGCGCCAAATTAGTTTGGTGGGAGGAGCCAGGTCCATTTGGGCAAGGGGCCCACTGTTGGGTATGCCCACCACTAGTAGGGCATGTTGGTATTCAGTGAAAAGAAAGTATTAAAAAGTGGATGGTCGTGCATGGAAAAAGGAAAGATATAAATGGCAGATAGAAGGGGCTGGTATAAGGTGCAAGGAACATATACAAGTTAGTTGGGATGTTGAAATGGATTGGAATTAAACTATATGGGAAGTAGGGTGGAAGGTGTGGAGTGAAGGTGAAGATAGAGGTATTAGGAGGTACAAGATATCAGAAAAAGGAAACCATGGAGGTTTAGGAAAGAGGTAACAGGCACAGTATAGGAAAGGAGAAAGATAGCAGGAATGAGATGCTGAAAACTAGTGCTTTGATCAGATATGAGGTATTTAGGGATGAAGGAGGTTTTGGAGGTAGGTGGTAAGAAGGTATTAGGAATGGGATGCTGGAAATTGGAGGTATAAAGCAGATATGAGGTATTAAGGGAAAAAGGATGTTCGGGAATTAGGTGGTATTGAGGTATAAATAATGGGATGGTGGAAATTAGTGCTATTGATCAGACATGAGGCACTGAAGTAGGAAGGAGGTTTGGAAAGTAGGTAGTATAGAGGTATGAAAAAGGATGTTGGATATTGAAGGTATTGATCAGATATTAGCTATTAAAAGGAACAAGGAGGTTTCAGAAGTAGGTGGTAAAGAGGTAATAAGAATGGGATGCTGCAAATTGGGGGCACTGATCAGATATGAGGTATTGAGGGAAGATGGAGGTGTGGGAAGTAGGTGGTATAGAGGTATAAAGAATGAGATCCGATTGATTAGATATGAGATATTGTGGTAGGTAGGAGGTTTGGGAAGCAGGTGGTATAGAGGTATGAAAAATGGGATTCTGGAAATTATTAGGTATTGAAGTATTGATCAGATATGAGGTACTGAGGGTGCTAGGAGGTGTGAGAAGTGGGTGGTATAGAGGTAAGAAGAATGGGATGTTGGAATTTGGATTTAATGATCAGATAATAGGTATTGAGGGAACAAGGGGATGTGGGATGAAGATCGAATTGAGGAAATAGGAATAGTATGTTGGAAATTGGAAGTATTGATCAGATATGAGAAATTTAGGGAAGAAGGGAATGTTGGAACTAGATGGTATAGGGGTATGAACAATGGGATGCTAGAAGATGGGGGTATTGATCTGATTTGAGATTTTGAGAGAAGAAGGAGGTTTCAGAAGTAGATGGTATAGAGGTAATAAGAATGAGATGCTGAAAGTAGAAGGTATTGATAAGATATTAGGTATTGAGGGAAGAAGGGGTGTGGAAAGAAGGTGGTATAGAGGTAATAAAAAAGGGATGCTGGAAACAGGAAGTATAGATCAGATATATAGTATTGAGGGAAGAAGGAGGTATAGAAATTAGGTGGTATACAGGTAGGAAGAATGGTATGCTGGAATAGGAAGAATTGACCATGTATGAAATACTGAGGGAAGAGGGGGATGTGAGAATTATATGGTATAGAGGTAAGAAGAATGGTAAGAAGAAAGGTAGAGGTAATAGGAATAGGATGCTGGAAAATTGAGGTATTTATCAGATTTTAGATATTGAGGGAAGAAGGGTATGTGGATAGTTGATGGTATAGGCGTATGAGGAATAGAATGCTGGAAAATGGATGTGTTGATCATATATGAGGTACTGAGGGTGAAGGAGGTGTAGAAAGTAGGTGGTTTAAATGTAAGACGAATGGGATGCTAAAAATTGGAAGTATTGATCAGATATGAGGTACTGAGGGAAGAGGAAGATGTGAGAAGCATAAAGTATAGAGATAAGAAGAATGGGATGCTGGAAATGGAAAGTATTGATCAGATTTGAGATAATGAGGGAAGAAGGAGATGGGGGAAGTAGGTGGTATACAGGTATGAAAAATGGGAATCTGAAAATTGGAGTTATTGATCAGATATGAGGTATTAAGGGAAAAAGGAGGTGTGGGAAGAGGGTGGTATAGAGGTATTAAGAATAGGATGCTGAAAATTTGATGTATTTATCAGATATTAGGTATTGAGGGAAGAAGGGACTTTGAAAAGTGGATTGTATAGAGGTATGAGGAAAGAATACTGGAAACAGGAGGTGTTGATCAGATATGAGGAATTGAGGGTGAAGGAGGTGTGGGAAGTAGGTGGTATGGAGGTAATAAGAATAGGATGCTGGAATACGGAGGTATTGATCAGATATTAGGTACTGGGGAAAGAAGGTGATTTGGGAAGAAGGTGGTAAAGAAGTAATAAGATTAAAAGGATTCTTGAAATTGAAGGTATTTATCAAATATAAGATATTGAGGGAAGAAGGGGATGTTGGAAGTAGATAGAATAGAGGTATAGAGAATGGGATGCTGGAAATTGCAGGTATTAATCAGATATAAGGTTTTGAGGGAAAAAGGAGGTGTCAGAGGCAGTTGGTATAGGGGTATGAAGAATGGGGTTCTGGAAATTGGAGGTATTGATAAGATATGAGGTATTAAGGGAAGGAGGGGATTTTGGAAGTAGATGGAATAGAGGTAGTAAGAATGGGATGTTGGAAACTGCAGTTATTGATTAGATATGAGGTATTGAGGGAAGAAGGAGGTGTGAGAAGTAAGTGGTATAGAGGAATGAAGAATGTGATGCTGGCAATTGGAGTTAATAATTAGATATAATGTATTGAGGAAAGAAGGAGCTGTGGGAAGTTGGTGGTATAGAGGTAATAAGAATGAGATGTTGGAATTTGAAGTATTGATCAGATATAGGAATGACGAATGGGATGTTGGAAATTGGAAGTATTGTTAAGATATGAGGTATAAGGGGAAGAAAGGAGATAGGGGAAGTAAATGGTATAGAGGTATGAAGAATGGGATGCTGGATATTGGAGGTACTCTTCAGACATGAAGAATTGATGGAAAGAAGGACATGGGGGAAGTATGTGGTTATAGAGGTAATAGCAATGGGATGCTGGAAATTGGAAGTATTGATTAGATATGAGAAATTTAGGAAACAAAATTAGCAAAAATTTTTTTTTTCTTAAATTATTTATTTGGTATCTGTTTTTTATTTTAAACTTGTTTTTTTTATTTTTTACAGGTTATCCTCTGTTTGGAGGCTGTAGAAGCTCTACACAGTGCTGAAACAAACCCGAATTTTTCTCCCATTGACTTTAATGGGATTCGAATTCGAATTCGACCACCCGAATTTTTTTGCTATATTCGGCCGAATAGCTGTCGAATCGAATAGTGAGCTATTCGACCAACACTAGAGGTAATAAGAATGGGATTCTGGAAATTGGAGGTATTGATCAGATATGAGGTATTGAGGGAAGAAGAGGATTTTAGAAGTAGATGGCATAGAGCAGGGGCTGGAACGAACTACCGACTAGGCCATATTTGGCCTGAAGTTTGGAGTTTGCCGACCCCTGGTATAGAGTTATGAAGACTGGGATGTTGGAAATTGGAAGTATTGATCAGATATGAGGTTTTGAGGGAAGAAGGAGATGGGGGATTTGGGTGGTTATAGAGGTAATAAAAATGGAATGCCGGAACTTGGAAGTATTGATAGATATGAGAAATATAGGGAAGAAATTGATTTTGCAAATAGTTAACTAGATGGTATAGAGGTATGAACAATGGAATGCTGGAAATTGGAGGTATTTATCAGATTTAAAATTTTGAGAGAAGTAGGAGGTGTCAGAAGTAGGTGGTATAGAGGTAATAAGAATAGGATTCTGGAAATTGGAGGTATTGATCAGATATGAGTTACTGAGGGAAGAAGGGGATTTGAGAAGTAGATGGTATAGAGTTATAAAGAATGGGATGCTGGCAATTGGAAGTATTGTTCAGATATGAGGTATTAGGGAAGGAAGAGGTGTGGGAAGAAGGTGGTATAGATGTTTTAGGAATATGATGCTTGACATTTGAGGTATTGATCAGATTTTATGTATTGAGGGAGGAAGGGTATATGGGAAGTATATAGGATAGAGGTATGAAGATTGGGATTCTGGAAATTGGTATTGAGGTATTGAAGTAAGAAGGGGATGTGGGAAGTTGATGGCATATAGGTATGAGAAATTGAATGCCTAAAATTGGAGTTGTTGATCAGGTATGGGGTACCGCGTAAAGAAAGAGGTGTGAAAGTAGGTGGTATAGAGATATGAAGAATGGGATGCTGTAAATTTAAAGTATTTATCAGATATGAGGTATTAAGGTAAGAAGGAGGTGTGAAAAGTAGGTGGTAGAGAGCTAATAAGAATGAGATATTGGAATTTGGTGGTATTGATCAGATAATAGGTATGGAGGGAAGAAGTCGATGTGGGAAGAAGGTGGTTTGGAGGTAATAAGAATGGGATGATGGAAATTTGAAGTATTCATAAGATAGGAGGTATTGACGGAAGAAGGAGATTTTGGAAGTAGATGGTATAGAGTTATGAAGAATGGGATGCTGGAAAATAGAGGTATTTATCAGATAAGAGATATTTAGGGAAGAAGGAGGTGTTAGGATTGAGTGGTATAGAGGTAATAAGAATAAGATGCTGGAAATTGGAGGTATTCATCAGATATTAATGGGGGAAGAAAGGGGTGTAGGAAGAATGAAGTATAGAGGTAATAAGAATGGAATGCTGGAAATTTAAGGTATTTATCAGATATGTGGTATTGAGGAAAGAAGGAGGTGTGAGAAGTAGGTGATTATAGAGGTAATAGGAATGGGATGCTGGAAATTGGAGGTATTGATTAGATATGAGAAAATTAGGAAATAAGGGGGTGTTGGAACTAGATGGTATAGAGGTATGAACAATTGGATGTGGAATTTTGAGCTATTGATTAGATATGTGGTATTGAGGGAAGAAGGAGGTGTCGGAGTTAGGTGGTATAGAGGTTTAAAGAATGGGATGCTATAAAATGGAAGTGTTGATCAGATGTGAGGTATCGAGGAAAGAAGGAGGTGTGGTAAGTAGGTGGCACTGAGGTATGAAGAATGGCATGCTGGAAGTTGTAGGTATTGAGAGAAGAAGAAGGTATTGGAAGTAGGTAGTATAGAGGTATGAAGAATGGGACACTGTAAATTGGAGATATTGATCCGATATGAGGTATTGAGGGAGGTAGGAGGTGTGACAAGTAGGTGGTATAGAGGTATGAAGAACTGGATACTGGAAATTGGAGGTCTTGATCGGATATGGGATATTGAGGGAAGAAGGAGGTGTGAGAAGTAGGTGGTATAGAGATATGAAAAATAGGATGCTGGAAATTGGAAGTATTAATCAGATATGAGGTATTGAGGGTGCTAGGAGGTTTGAGGAGTGGGTGGTATAAACAAGAATGGTAAGTTGGAATTTGGATTTATTGATCAGATAATAGATATTGAGGGAACAAGGGGATGTGGGAAGAAGATGGTTTAGAGGTAATCAGAATGGCATGCTGGAAATTGGAGGGATGTATTAAATATGAGGTATTGAGGGAAGAAGAGGATTTTGGAAGAAGATGGTTTAGAGTTATGAGGAATGGGATGCTGTAAATTGGAGGTATTGATCAGATATTAGGTATTGAGGGAAGAAGGAGGTGTTAGGAGTAGGTGGTATAAAGGTAATAATAATGGGATGCTGTAAATTAGAGGTATTGATCAGATATTAGGTATTGAGGGAGAAAGGGGGCGTGGGAAGAATGTAGTATTGAGGTATGAAGATTGGGATGCTAGAAATTGGAGGTATTGATCAGAAATGATGTATAGCGGGTGGTAGGAGGTTTGGGAAGTAGGTGATATAGAGGTATGAGGAATGGGATGCTGAAAATTTGAGTTATTGATCAGGTATGGGGTATTGAGGGAAAAAGGAAGTGTGGGAAGAAGGTGGTTATAGAGGAAATAAGAATGGGATGGTGAAAACTGAAGGTATTGATCAAATATTAGATATTGAGGGAACAAGGGGATGTGGGAAGAAGGTCGTATAGAGAAAATAGGAATCAGATGCTGGAAATTGGAGGTATTTATCAGATATGAAGTATTGAGGGAAGAAGATGATTTTAGAAGTAGATGGTATTGAGATATGCAGAATGGGATGCTGGAAATAAAAAGTATTGATCAGATATGAGGCTTTGAGAGAAGAAGGAGGTGTGAGGAGTAGGTGGTATAAAGGTAATAAAAATGGGATGCTGGAAATTGGAGGTATTGATCAGATAATAGGTATTGAGGGAAGGTTGAGGTATGCCCTGGGAGTCCTCCACTGTAGGACAGCAGCAGCAGAAAACTGTTGGGGGCAGCAGCACAAGTGGTAAAAACAGGTCTGAGCGTGCGGAGCACCAGTACGCTTGTAGATGTATTGAGAGGGCGTAATTCAATCATACAGCCAAGTTATGTGGAGAGTATTGTGGACTGGGTCTCAGGGGCCTCAAGTGCAGCAGGCTCTTTTTCTGCAGCAGCAGCAGGAGCAACCAGCACAGCTGTGACAGAAGCAAAAAATAGGAGTTAGTGTGGCTAACTCGCCAGTACCTCCCTTGTTGTTTGACGAACAGCTTTAGGATCTGTCTGTGAATTTCAGAGCAAGAGGCAAACTTTGAGACCCTTGGAGAGTGTGGTTAGCACTTGCTTGGCAAGGGTTCTGGATCAGTGGCTGCATTTGCAGTGGTTGTCTTAGATGAAAATGAGGATGATGATGACTGTGTTGTGACCTGGGAACCACCCGTGCATGCAAGGCTAGCAGCAGTTCTGAAACAGACGTAGAGGAAAGGCAGCAGCAACAGCAGCAACAGACTGGGGATGGAAGGGGCCGCAAATCTGCCTCATATGAGTCCCAAAGAACACACAGACAAGATGGAGCTGGAGCAGATGCAGGGCACCAGGCAAACGCAGAGGCAGGCAAAGAAAAAGAGCAGCAGAGTGGTTGCATGCACCTCTCCAGTGTGGTACTTTTTCACGCTGAAAGAGGATGACGGGTGCGTAGCAATCTGCATCCTGTGCCACTGCAACCACAAACCAAAGTGGGAGCAGTACTTGCTTTCTCTTGAAGGAGGTGGAACCACGTCATGGTCTATTCTTCCACCTCCATTGTTTTCTCTACCTCCAACTGTCATTGCTACTACGTCTCAGGAGGTTGGTGCCAGCCAGACTTCTAGCGGGGATGAAGTATAAGCTTTAGGCCACAGGTTTTGTGGCATCAGACAACATTTGTAGCTGCAAGATGGGTACTCCAGTGACCCCTTCAGCTCCCCTAGCTCCCAGTCCCTTCAGCTCACTCTAAGTTCTGCGAATGCCATCAAGGTATGGGCCCAATCAACAAAAGAGTAATTGAGCTCAATTCACGTCTAGGAAAACTATTGGCCTTCTGTGCCTCTGCTCCCTTCCGTGACCTGATGGCCTGTGCCGAGCAGGGGTTGAATATACCAAGCAGGCATTACTTCTACCGCACAGCTGTACACAGTTTACATGCACATGTAATGGGTAACCTCTCCCGGGCATTGGCATTCCTGGTGTCTAGCCAAATCCACGTCACCATGGACAGCTGGACAACCAGGCATGGAGTGGGATGCTTTCTGTCCTTCAGCGCTCACTGTTTGGCCTTGCATTGCTCATGGGCGGTAGTCTGCAAGAGGCATTCCAGCACCTGGTACCCCCGTTGAGGGGTGTGGTGGGAAAGCATGGGCCACCCCAGGATGAGGGTGAAATTACACTTCATAGCACACAGCCAGCATCAGGAGGAATAAGGGAAACTTGCCAGCATTAGGAGTTTCAAGTGGAGGAAGAGGAGGAGGAAGTTGATGAGGGAGACCATGTTGGTGCTGCTGGACAGGACCCGCCCAACCCGCATTTGTTCTGTCACACCCCAGGCATTGTGCAGGCGATGGGACAACAGGAACTGCTGCAGCTTGAAGAGGAGGAGGTGAGTGATGAGGAGGAAGATGTTTTGCTGCCTACTGATGGACAGGAGGAGGATGAGCCCAGGGAATCCCTCTTTCATATGTGTGTCCACTTGTTGCGATGCCTACGGAGGGACCATGGCATTTGCAGCATCAAAAAACAGGATGATTATTGCCTGGCCACCCTTCTGGATCACCACTACAAAGACAATATGTCACAGTTTCTACCCAACCCGGCGCAAGAGAAAGAAAAGGTGACCCGCCTGAGCAGAATAGTATGTGACCGCCTGTGTGAGGAGTTCTGCGCACCACATTCCACAGAGGGAGCTCTGGCGGACACTGCCTCCACCATATCCTCCTGTAGTGTCGGCAGCAGCAGCAGTAGTGGCATCAGGCCTCACACATCCAAAAGTCTAGGTCAAGACAGGGGGTATTTTCTGGATGCCTGGCGAAACCTGATGCAGCCACCTCAAACAAGTGAAGTGTAGGGGCACAACCATCGAGAATGGATGAAGCACATAGTGCACGATTATGTTGGCTCTTTTCTGGCTGGTGGTGGTGGTGTTGAAGACAGCAGTGTTTGGGAGGATTCCTGTCCTGACAGTAGTGACACCATTCATTTTTGGGTCAACAGGCTTGAAACCTGTCCACAGTTGGCACAGTATGCCATCAAGCTTTTTTCGTGGTCAGCATCCAGTGTTCTGTCCAAAAGAACCTTCAGTGCCCCTGGCGGAGTGGTCATAGACAACCGATCACGACTGTCGCCAAAAAATGTCAGTCGTCTCACCTTTTTGAAAATGAACGAAAGGTGGGTTACTAACAACTATCATATCCCCACTGCAGATGTCACTGATTGACTGACACAAGGACTCACTGGCCAAACAAGATGCCTCTGTGAACCCACACTGCTCCTGTGTTGAGTCTGTGGCTGCCTATCACCCTGTCAGCTGAGTCTGCCTCTGTTGAATTTTTCCACTAGTTATGGCAATGTTCAGGGGTGGCATTCATTGCCAGTGTCATGCTTGCCATTGTGCCAGCTAGCAATATACTTTACATTTCTGCTGCTTCCGGGAGACTGCAGATGAAAACCCCCTAGTACTGCCAGACTTATAGGTACCATTGCCTTTGCCTAATTTTTCAGCAGAAAAAGTATTGTAAGTATTGTAGGATTGGAGGTTGGCATTCATGTCATCCACTTGCAAACTAGCAATATCATCTACCTTCCTACCGCTTCCGGCACCACAGGTCACAGCAACAGTGCTGGCGCACAAAACATCTTTGTCTGCCACTTCACAAATTTCAAATATTTTTATTACACACTTCTGGGTGGCATTAAAGATGGACTACACCCTTTACACAGCTACACGGCTCTAGATACCAGTTACCAATGCGGTCCACACTCTGTCTCAGGGCCCAGCGCCTCCTCCTGCTGCTGTTGCTGCCGCCTGTCGGGACTCCATTCACTTAAATTGTATTACACACTTCGGGGTGGCATTGACGATGCACTACACCAATCTTTAGATGTCAGTTACCAATGCGGTCCACGCTCCTTCTCAGGGCCCACCGCCTCCTCCTCCGGCTGTTGCTGCCGCCTGTCAGTACTCTATTCAATAAAATTGTATTACACACTTCTGGGTGGCATTGACAATGCACTACACCCAGCTCTAGACACCCAGCTCTAGATGCCAGTTACAAATGCGGTCCACTCTCTGTCTCAGGGCCCACCGCCTCCTGTAGCGGTGTTTAACACACTTCTGGGTGGCATTGTACTATACCCAGCTCTCCTTGACACTCACCAATGCTGTCTTCTTGGCGATAGCTGACCAGAGGCCACACACTGCTACTGCTCTGGCTGACCCACACTCCGTCTCTGGTCCTCCATCCTTTTGCCTAATGTCACCCCGCTATTTCTCCACAAATTTATGGATGGCATTCCTAACACGTCATCCAGATCATGATGCCAGCTAACAATTCAATCTCCTGCTGATTTGAGGGCAGAGACTGCTGCTAGTGGGTTTGGTTCTCACGTAGTACCACCCTTTCTCAATGTCCTAATGTTTATGCTGCCTTCTGGACGCTGTCCTTCACGTTAAAATCCTATTTGCTTGCTGTTATTTTGCCTGCCATTTTCTAGAACTCTACAAAGTCTTTGGGAACTTTTGTATTTGTCCCTTGTTGCCACTGTTCTCCTACCAAGCGAATTTGGTGGTTCTAACATGTATGGGGGCTTTCCTATTAATGTTTAAATTCACTAAATCAGTTTGCCGAAATTTCGCAGACCCATCGGAAGTTTGAGGAAATTTTCGCAAGACTGTCAGGAGCCTTATTGCTCATCCCTATTAGGATCCCTATTAGGGATGAGCAAGCAGATTTGTAAGTTCGATCACATGGCAAATCGAGCCATTCTTGATTACCGAACATTTAAATGAGAACGGCCTCGTGATTCGCCATGACGTCGAGTTCTCGCAGAACAAACAAGGGAAAAAGCAGGGGGCGGGAGCGGCGACTATTTCCGGTGGGAATGGCACAGCTGGGAGCGAATCATTTGCTCCAAAGATGCGCAGCAAGGCCTAGAAGCCCAATCAGGAGAAACCTGAGCAGAGGCATATATACAGGGAATGAGGGAGGGGTTAGTCACTCTATCTTGTGTTCTGGGTGAAGGATAGAAGCAGGGACAGATGTGGATTGGGACAGGGAAAGGTTAGGAGCCTTCTGTATATCTGTATAAATACAGATATTGCAGTTTTTGATGTTACCTGATCCTATTTAGCAAAGAAGTCGTTTGCTGCAGAAAAATTTCTGTCCTACTCTAAAAAAGATACAAATATTTCAGTCTGATACATCTTGCTATTTACCAAAAAAAGCCATTTTGCTGAAGAAAAAATTTCTGTCCTACTCTAAAAAAAAAATACAGATATTTCAGCCTTTTAATACCTCTTGCTATTTACCAAAGAAGTCTGTTTGGTACAGGTGCATTTTTGCCCGACTAAGTAAAATATGAGCGGTAGACGCAGAGGAAGACGTGGCATTGGGCGACCTTGTAGCAGCAAACTGTTGGAGGCAGCAGCACAAGTGGTCAAACAGGCCTGAGATGTGCGCGGAGCACCAGTACGCTGGTAGATGTATTGAGAGGGCGGATTACAATCATACAGTCACGTCATGTGAAGAGTATTGTGGACTGGGTCTAAGGGACCTCAAGTGCAGCAGGCTCTTCTTTTGCACCAGCAGCCAGCACAGCCGTGACAAGAGCTAAGACAGGAGTTAGCGCGGCTCTCTCTTGTTGTTTAAAGAACAGCCTGAGGATCTCTCAGTGCGAATTTCAGAGCAGGAGGCAGACTTTGAGACCTTTGGAGAGTGTGGTGAGCACTTGCTGGGCGAGGGTTCTGGATCATTTGCAGATGTTGTCTTAGATGAAAATGAGGATGATGATGACCGTGATGTCACCTGGGAACCATCGGTGCGTGTAAGGGCTAGCAGCAGACCTGAAATAGACGTAGAGGAAAGGCAGCGGCAACAGACTGGGGATGGAAGGGGCCGCGAATCTGCCTCATGGGAATCCCAAAAAACACACAGACGAGTGTGCACAAGAAGGGGAACAGTCAGAGATGATGTGACCATGGGGGCAGATGGAGCTGGAGCAGACGCAGAGGCAGTCAAAGAAAAAGAGCAGCAGAGTGGTTGCACGCACCTCTTCTGTGTGGTCGTTTTCATGCTGAAAGACGATGAGTGGTGCATAGCAATCTGCATCCTGTGCCACAGACAGATCCGCAGAGGACATGCTGGATCACATTTGATTATAACATCCCTGCTTTCCCACATGCACAAGAACCACAAACCAAAGTGGGAGCAGTACTTGCATTCTCTTGAAGATATTGAGGAATGAAGGGGATGTTGGAAGTTGATGGTATAGAGTTATGAAGAATGGGATGCATGACATTTGAGGTATTAATCAGATATGAGGCATTGAGGGAAGAATGAGGTGTGGGAAGTAGATAGTATAAAGGTAATAGGAATGAGATTATGGAAATTGGGGGATCTGATCAGATATGATGTATTGAAGGAAGAAGAAGGAGTGGGAAGTAGGTGGTATGAAGATAGGTAGAATGGGATGCTGGATATTGGAGGTATTTATCAGATTTGAGAAATTGAGAGAAAGAAAGGGATGTAGAAAGTAGATGGTACAAAGGTAAAAAGAATGGGATGCTGGAAATTAGAGGTATTGATCAAATATGAGGTATTGTGGGAGGTAGGAAATGTGTATAGAGGAGTGAAGAATGGGATTCTGGAAATTTGAAGTATTGCTCAGATATGAGGAGTTGAGGCAAAAAGGAGGTGTGTGAAGTAGTAGGCATCGAGGTATGAAGAACAGGGTGCTGGAAATTGGAGGTATTGATCAGATATGAGGAACTAAGGATAGAAGGAGATGTGGGAAGGAAGTAGTATAGAGGTATAGAGGAATGGGATGCTTGAATTTGGAGGTATTGGTCAGATTCTAGGTATTGAGGGAGGAAGGAGGCGTTGGAATAAGGTGGTAAAGAGGTATTAGGACTGGGATGCTGGAAAATGGAGTTTTTAATTAGATATGAGGTATCGAGGGAAGACGGCGGCGTGGGAAGTAAGTTGTATAGAGGTAATAAGAATGGGATGCTGGAAATTAGACGTATTGATCAGATATGAGAAATTTGGGGACGAAGGGGATGTTGGAACTAGATGGTATAGAAGTGTGAACAATGGGATGCTTGAATTTGGAGGTATTGATCAGATATGAGATCTTGAGGGAAGAAGGATATGAGGGAAGTAGTTGGTATAGATTTATGAAGAATGGGATGCTGGATTTTGGAGGTACTGATCAGATATGAGGTACTGAGAGAAGAAGGAGGTGTGGATAGTAGATTATATAAATTATACAGAGGTAACATGAATGGGATGCTGAAAATTTGAGGTATTGCTCAGATATTAGGTATTGAGGGAGAAGGGGAAGTGGGAAGTAGGAAGTAGGTGGTATATGAAGAATGGAATGCTAGAAATTGGAGGTATTATTCTGATATGAGATTTTGAGGGAAGAAGGAGGTGTCAGAAGTAGGTAGTTTAGAGATAATAAGAATGGGATGCTGAAAATTGAAAGTTTTAATCAGATATGAGGTATTGAGGAAAAAAGGATATGGGGGAAGTAGTTGGTATAGATTTATGAAGAATAGAATGCTGTAAATTGGAAGTACTGATCAGATTTGAGGTATTACGGGAAGAAGGAGACATGGCAAGAATATCATATAGAGGTATGAGGAATGGGATGCTGAAAATTGATGGTTTTGATCAGATATGAGCTATTGAGGGAAGAAGGGGATGTGAGAAGTAGTTGGTGTAGAGGTATGAGAATAGGGATGCTGGAGATTGGAGGTATTGGTCAAAATTGAAGTATTAAGTGAAGAGGGAGGTGTGGAAAGTAGATTATATAGAGGTAACAAGAATGGTATCCTGAAAATTTGAGGTATTCATCAGATATTAGGTATTGAGGGAAGAAAGGAATGTGGAAAGTAAATTAAATTGAGGTAATAAGAATGGGATGCTAAAAATTGGAGGTATTGCTCAGATATTAGGTATTGAGGGAAAAAGGGGAAATGGGAAGTAGGGGGTATATAGATAGGTATGATAAATGGGATGCTGGAAATTTGAGGTATTGATCAGAAATGAGGTATTGAGGAAGAAACAGGGTGTCGGAAGTAGTAATGAGAATGGGATGCTTGAAATTTGAGGTATTGATCAGATATTAGGTATTGAGGGAAGAAGAGGATTTGGGAAGTAGATGGTATACAGGTAATAAGAATGGGATGCTTGAAATTGCAGCTATTGATCTGATTTTAGATATTGAAGGAAGAAGGATGTGTGGGAAGTAGGTGGTATAGAGGTTTGAAGAATGGGATGATGGAAATTGGGGGCATTGATCAGATATGAGGTGTTGAGGGAAGAAGGGGATGTGGGAAGTAGATGGTAAAGTAGTATGAAGAATGTGATGCTGGAAATTGGAGTTATTGATCAGGTATGAGGTATTGAGGGAAGAAGGAGGTGTCAGAACTAGATGGTATAGAGGTATGATGAATGGGATGCTGGAAATTGGAGATATTGATCAGATCTGAGGTACTGAGGGAAGAAGGGAATGTGGGAAGTAGATGGTATAGATGGATGAAGAATGGGATGCTGGAAATAGGAGATTTTGATCAGGTATGAGGTTTTGAGGGTGGTAGGAGGTGCGTGAAGTTGGTAGTATAGGGGTTTGATAAATGGAATGCTGGAAATTTGAGTTATTGATCATATATGAGGTATTGAGGGAGGTAGGGAGTTGTGGTAAATAGGTGGTATAGAGGTATTAAGAATTGGATGCTGGAAATTGGAAGTATTGATCAGATTTGATATAGTGAGGGAGGAAGAAGGTGTGGGAAGAAGGTGTTATTAAAGTATGAAGAATGGGATGCTGGAAATTGGATGTTTTATTTAGATATGAGGTATTCATGGAGTTAGGAGGTTTGGAAGTAGGTGGTATAGAGGTATCAAGAATGGGATGCTGGAAATTGGGGTTATTAATTAAATATGAGGTTTTGAGGAAAGAAGGAGGTGTGGGAACTAGGTGGTATAGAAGTAATAAGAATGGGAGGTTGCAATATGGAGGTATTGCTCAAACATTAGGTATTGAGGAAAGAAGGGGATGTTGGAAGTAGATGTATAGAGGAAATAGGAATGGGATGCTGGAAATTGGAGGTATTGATCAGATTTGAGTTATTGTGGGTGGTAGGATGTGTGGAAGTAAGTGGTATAGAGGTATGATGAATGGGATGCTGGAAATTGGAGGTATTGACTAATCAATACCTCCAATTTCCAGCGTCCCATTCCTATTATCTTTATACTATACTATCTAAATATTAAAGGAAGAAGGAGGTGTGGGATGTAGGTGGTAGAGGTATGAAGAATTGGATGATGGAAATTGGGGGTATTGATCAGGTATGAGGTAGTGAGGAATAAAGGGAATGCGGGAAGTAGGTGGTATGGAGGTATGAAGAATGAGATGCTGGAAACATGAGGTATTGATCGATATGAGGTATTGTGGGAAGAAGGAGGTGTGGGAAGTAGGTGCTGTAGAGATATGAAGTATAGGATACTGGAAACTGGAGGTATTGATCAGATATGAGGTATTGAGGGAAGAAGGAGGGGTGGGAAGTAGGTGGTATAGAGGTATGAAGAATGGGATGCTGGAAATTGGTTTGAAAGAATTCCTATATGGAGTAATATGGGAGATATACCAATATAGGGATGTCATGTGATGGTGTACCATATAGACAGCGATATAAAAGTGAGATATGATAGAAGGAACTTTAAAAGTGTCAGGGTGTGGTGGATGTAGTGTATGATGAAGAAGTATTCAATTATTTGGTATGTTCTTGACGGGTTTTATATAGGTGGTAGGGCTTATGTATAGGACATGAGGTATTTTTAAAGAAGTTATGATCTAGTATGGAACAGGCATTGGATATGGATGAGCTAGGAGGTATGCTTGGTGTATGGGTTGGAGGGGAAGCATGGAGAAGGTATGAGCTGTGGTTGGGGTATCAGTTTGGGATGAGGATTGGAATTGAAGAAATACGGAATAAGATCTGGTAATGGGGAATGAAGGCAGCAGCAGAGTGTGATGGAGTGAGGAGGCGGAGCCCGGGAGGCCGGTGGGCGGGGCCTCGTTGGTGGTGATTTTGGAGCCGGAGATGCTCAGAACGGCGGAGAGGAGCGGAGACCCCCCGGGATCTCTTCCAAGCCCAGATACAGCATGTGGATCCAGCTGATATGCGTGGTGTGCTGCTGCTGGGGGCTGCTAGGAACAGGTACGTACCTACCCTAATCACCGCCAGCCACTTGCTGTCTGTTCGACCACCAGTTTACTTGTCGCCCCGGTTATTTCCCGTCTATTACCCACCACTAGTCTATTGATCCTATCACTTCCCGATTACCCCACCACCATCCTATTGTTCCGATAATAATCCCGGTTCTTATCCTACAACCAGTGATTTGCCAGACATCTCCCTGTCATTACCCTGATCATCACCCGATTACTGCTCGACCACCATACCTTCAATCATCTCCCGATTAGTGTCTGGCCACTGAGTCACTACCCTGGTATTCTATACCCCGATCATCACCTGGATACTACCTTGATCAGCTCCATTTCAACAAAACTCCTGGAAGCTAAAAGACCCCAAATGACTGGAACCCCATTTCTGCTCTGCTATAACCGCTCCCTCTCATAGCCTCTGGTTTCTGATATATTCCCATTCCTTAGCCAAAACAAAAATTCTTATTGATCTTTTATGTCTACTCTCTTTCTCCTCTCTCTTCATTTCATGCCTCTTTTTCTCCTCTCTCTATTCCCTCACTTAACTTTCCTTGTAGTACTTACACCTAACCTCTGTGTAACCCATCTCCTAATTCTTGGGCTCCTCAAACTAACCACTATGTACCCCTATTTTATTTCTGGGTACTTTCCCAAACTCTGTGTTCCAGATGCCTTCCAGTGGCTGTCCCTATTTCTGGGTACTTCCCCCTAACTTCTGTTTGCCCCATCTGTTATTTCCAGGTACCTCCACCTATCCCTTGTGCACATCATCTGTTATTTCTGGTTACCTCCATTTATTCTTTTTGTACCCCATCCCCTATTTCTGGGCACTTCCACCTAACCACTGTATACCCCATCTCCTAATTCTAAGTATCTCTCCCTAACACCAACGTATTTAATCTCTTTTGTCTTGGCACTTCTACCTAAAACCTTTGTTCCCCATTTCTTATTTCAGGGTACTTTCACCTAACCACAGTGTACACCATTTTTTTTCTGGATATCTTCATATTCCAACTTTTTTTTCAGTGTACCTACGCCTATCCTATTTTTTTTTTTTTTTTTTTTGCATGTACACCACATCTTTTGCTTGAAACCCCATATCTCTTCTTTGAATCTCCATCTTATCTTTCTGCTTCCCTCTTTTTCTTTTTTTTTATTTCCATCATAATTGTACTACTTTATGAATCCCTTTACTTTATGCATGCTTCATACTGTCTGGGGGGAATACATTTGGGGGCGTCAGAAATGGAAAAGGATCTGGGGGTTATGGTAGATCATAGACTTAATAACAGCATGCAATGCCAAGCTGCAATATCTAAAGCTAGCTAGCTAAACTTTCTTGTAATAAAAGAGGAATAGACTGCAGAGATGGAGACATAATCCTGTACAAAGCATTGGTCACACCACATCTGGAATATGCAGTCCAGTTTTGGGCACCAGTTCACAAAAAGAACATTGTGGAATTAGAGTGCAGAGAAGGGCAAATAAACTAATAAAAGCAATGGAGGAGCTCCGCTATGAGGAGAGATTAGCTGAACTGAATCTATTCTCCCTTGAGAAGAGACGTGTAAGGGGGGATATGATCACCCTGTATAAATATATAAACGCTCCATATAGAGAACTCTCTTCCCCATTATTCACTTTGATATCATTACAAAGAACAAGAGGCCACTCTTTGCATCTGGAGGAAAAGAAGTTTAAGCTCCGGCTAAGGAAGGGATTCTTCACTGTAAGGTTTGTGAAAATGTGGAATCGGCTCCCTCAGGAAGTAGTTGCAGCAAGTTCTAAAGATTGCTTTATGAAAAAGCTGGATGTTTTTCTAGAAGCACAGAATGTAACTGGGTATTAAGGCTTTAAAGTAAAAATAACAGAGACTGTTGATCCAGGGAACATATGATTGCCTCATGGAATCAGGAAGGAATTTTTTCCCGTTGAAACAATGAAACAAATTATACCAGGGTTTTTGTTTTTTTTTTGCCTTCCTTTGGACCAGTTTTGTCATATAGGATTTTATATCTGCAATATGTTTATTTCCCTAATGGTTGAACTTGATGGACTTATGTCTTTTTTCAACCTAACCTACTATGTAACTATGTATCTGTTTCTTCCCTTTCTGTTTTCCAATCTCTTCTCTATACCCAACATCTCCCCATTCTCATGTCTCTTCTTCTTATCCCTATATATTTACTTTCTTTATGTATTGCTTCTGATGTGCCTCTTTATATTCCTCATTTCTTGTCTCTGCCCCCCCCCCCCCCCCCACTCAGTCTTTATTTTTATATCTTCTCTTTGTATCCCTCTTTCTTAGCATCCCATCCCTCCTTTCTTTGTAAATTAGTCTCTCCCCTCCTGTCTTTCTTTAATGTGCTTCTGCTCTGTACCCCATCTGACCCCTGTTTCTACCCCACCTCTTTTCTGTATGCTTCTCTTGTTCTGGTTTGAACGTCCCCATTTCACCTCTCTGTGACCCCATCTCTGTTTGCTGTCCTTAGAATAAACTATGTACACCATGCATCATCGTTTTTTTCCTTCACCTTTTCATCTGTACCTCCATCTCTTTTCTATTTGTGCCCCATTTCTCTTTCTATTTTACGCCAAAATCTTTTCTGTACAATATTTTCTCTTCACCACATATCTCCTCAATCTGTGCTACAATATCTCCTTTCTCTGTACCCTATGTCCTCTGTTGGTATCCCCACATCCCCTTTCCCTGTACACCGATCCCTCTTCGCTCTCTACCTCTATATTCCATTTCCCTGTAACCCATCCCTCTTATGACCAATCTCTTCTTTCTCTGTACCCTCAAATTTTCACACACACTGTACCCCCATCTCTTCTTACTTTGTACCTTGATAACTTCTGTTACTTTTCCCAATTATCACCGCAGTACCTTGTCTCTTCTTTCCTCTACTCTTCTCTATTCTTTCTATACTCTATTCTTGCTTCTCTGTATCTCCATTCTTTTCTCACTAGGAAAACCCATTCTATTCTCAGTATCCCATAAACATATCCTTTTGCAACTCCATCAGATTTTGTACCCTCATTTCTAATCCCTTTGTGTTCCCAATATTTTCATCCTTCTGCCTCCTTCTTGTTCTACATCTGCAGTCTTATTTGTCCTGTTTTTGTTTTTTATCTTGTGTGTCATGGTTTTACAACCATCGTGCACTTTGCTATCTTCATGGCACCTGGTGTCAGTAGTATTTGCTAGAGTTTTTCTACTATCAGAATAAAAAAAAAATTAGTTTATTTTACAGCTATGCCAAGCCAGGTTCTTTTAGCCCTATGTCACTGCTCTCATTTGAAAATATTCCTGTCTGCTTCTTTCTAAAATGTCTTACTCTGTCTTCCCCATACTTGTCTAGTGCATTTTGCCTGTCTACCTCTACTGTGCATCTACCGTACCTTTCTGTCTCCCAATCTCTATTTTTTTCTCTATGTGATCTCTATTTTATGTTCTCTTTTTTAATCTCATATTTTTTCTCAGGTGGTCTATATTCCAATTAATCTTATTTAGTCTCACTACCTTTGTAATCTCTCTCTTCTCTCTAGCTGTCCTATTGTTATGTTCTCTTTGTATTTTTCATAGTTACTCATATGTTTTTCCAGTGGTTTCCTTTTTAGGTTCTCTCCTTCTGTCTCTCTTCCACTTGTAACCTCTCACTTCTCTTCTCTCTAGTGGCCTCACTCTAAATTTTTTTCATTATTTCTTTTGCTCTCTCATTGTTTCTTTCTCTCTCATATGTTTTTTCTAGCGGTTTCTGTTTTTGCCTTTACTCCTTCTGTCTCTCACACTTGCATAGGGTTTCTTTCACATGTTCTCCATAGTTTCCGCTCTCCTAGGTTTTCGTATGTTATTTCCAATTATCTTTTTTTTTCTTGTTTTTTATTCCCATAGTTTCTCGATCATGTTGTCTCTCCCATAATTTTACCATCTTACTCACTTTCATTTCTGGAACTGTCTTTGTATTGAAGTCTGTAACCCAAAGTCCTCATGATGCTCACATTGTTCTTTGGCTGCCGTCTCTAGCACTCAATTCCTTCTCTATGTCGGTCTTTCAGCATTATGTGTGGGTGCCTGTAGTGCCTCTTTTTCCTTAGTGGGAGCCGCAGACTGTTATTAGGAGTCCATTAGTACCTTTGCAGTAAATGGTCCAGGGCACAGAGAAGGAACAGGATCAGAAAGAAACGATAGGTGGCTGTGATTATTGGTCACTTTGTGCCTTTCATGTCATTTACCTTTATTTTCTTCAGGTTCTCTGTTTCCCATCACAATTTTCTTTTGCTCTTTGTTGTGTGCTAATCGGTACTGACCCTTTTACTAGTAATGTTGTTAATGGTGACTAGAGCAATGCTGTAATGGTGACAGACAGATAAAACTGTGAGAGGCACCTCAGTGTACCCTTTAATGTGTCTCTATTTTAATGGGTATTTATATATTGATCAGTCCTCATTTATCTTATTGTACCTTTTGTCTGATTGTAAAAGGTCTTATTTATGACAGTCATGGTATGTAAAAGTTAGTATCATTCAACTGGCCTCATTGTGTAGTGTTGAAGGTGTTTACTATTCTACTCTACTATTGCTTTCTTCATTATTACTACAACAACTGCTTTAACTGTATTTCTACATCTATCAGCGATGGCCTCCTCCACCACATATAATATACTATCTCTTCTTTCCTCAATATCAGCACCACTACTATGACAATAATAATATTACACAGTATTTATATAGCGTCATTATCTTACACAGCGCTGCACAAAGTCCATAGTCATGTCACTAACTGTCCCTCAATGGAGCTCACAATCTAATGTCCCTACTATAGTCATAACTCACTAATGTAGTCTAGGGTCAATTTTAGGGGGAAGCCAAATAAGCTAACTGGATGTTTTTGGGATGTGGGAGGAAACCGGAGTACCTGGAGGAAACCCACGCAAACATGAGAAGAACCCACAAACTCCATGCAGATAGTGTCCTGGCTGGGATTTGAACCTAGGACCTAGCGGTGCAAAGTTCTAACCCCTGAGCCACTGTGCTGCCCACATTGCCCACATTATCCACATTATCCACATTTGTATAATTACTCACTTCCTCAATACCACCATCACTACTGTCATCATATCTCCATCTCTACTATTGCTTTCTTCATTAATACTACAACAGCTGCTCCTTAAACCATTATCACTTTTAACATTGGTTAGTTTTAGATGCTTATGAAATCATTTAAAATCCATTGCATGTGCATTTGAATTCCTTCCTGTTTTTAATGCATTCATTTATATGGGAGGAAAAGCAGTTCTGCAGCGAGCAGGTCTCCAATAAAGTCTACCAATAAAGTACCATTGCCACCTTCATCAGCCTGAACATTGTTACTGTTTCCTGCACCTTCACTTCTACCATCACTGCCTTATTTGATCTTGCCACTACAAAATCACAGAGCTGTACATGCAAGGATTGTGAACAGGCAGTAATAAATTTGTTTTACTTTTACTTGTTTTACTAAGTTTAGTTCTGCATTAGGACTAGCAGCATTGCCCTTGCTACCAGCAATCTTTCTCTACCCCCAAATTTATCAATTATCACCTAATATCTGGTCATCATATTGACACCTTTAACATTTTCTTCATTAGTGTTTACAAATGCTACCAGCATCAATCCACCATCACCAGTTATCTCACCATGTGCATCCATCATAATGTGCCAGGTACCTTTTATCCTAAGTGCTTAACAACCTCATGCACCCATGGCTTAGCACTATTCCTATTTATCATAGTGTACTACCTGGAAGTCATCATAAATACCCCCACTCCAGACTTCAAAAACAATATTGTTGGTTTTCATAAAGCTTCCTGTAAATGGAGGATGTAGGGATGTTTTTTCTTTATTTTCTCCTTATCGAGTTGGTACACATGGCTGAAGACGTGGTGGAGATGTGTTCTTTACTTACACATGACTGGTGATGTGGTGGGGGTGTGTCCTTTACTTACACATTGCTAGAGGTGTGGTGTGTCCTTTACTTAAAGGACACACCCCCACCACACCCCCAGCCATGTGTAAGTAAAGGACACACCCCAACACACCTCCAGTAATGTGTAATTAAAAGACACACCCCAACACACCTCCAGCAAAGTGTAAGTAAAGGACACCCCCCACCACACCTTAAGTCATGTGTAGGTAAAGGACACACCTCCACCACGTCTCCAGCCATGTGTAAGTAAAGGACACACCCCCACCACACCTCCAATGTGTACTTACACATTGCTGGAGGTGTGGTGGGGGTGTGTCCCTTACTTACTCATGACTGGAGGTGTGGTGGAGGTGTGTCCTTTACTTACAAATGGCTGGAGGTGTGTTGGGGTGTGTCTTTTACTTACACATGACTGGAGATTTGGTGGGGGTGTGTCCTTTACTTACACATGGCTGGAGGTGTGGTGGGGGTGTTTCCCTTGTTTACACATGACTGGAGGTGTGATGGGGTGTGTCCTTTTCTTACACATGGCTGGAGACGTGGTGGGGATGTGTTCTTTACTTACACATGACTGGAGATGTGGTGGGAGTGTGTCCTTTACTTACACATGGCTGGAAGTGTGGTGGGGGTGTGTCCCTTGCCTACACATGACTGGAGGTGTGGTGGCGGTGTGTCCTTTACTTACACATGGTGAGAAGTGTGGTGGAGGTGTGTCCCTTGCTTACACATGACTGGAGGTGTGGTGGGGGTGTGTCCTTTACTTACACATAGCTGGAAGGGGTGGGCTGTGTCCTTTACTTACACATTACTGGACGTGTGGTGGGGGCGTGTCTTTTACTTACACATTACCGAAAATGTGGTGGGGGTGTGTCCTAAAAGACACACCCCTCACCACACCTCCAGTCATGTGTAAATAAAGGACCATACCTCCAGTAATGTGTAAGTAAAGGTAACAACCCAACACACCTCTAGCCATGTGTAAGTAATGGACAAACTCCCACCACATCCAGTCATATGAAAGTAAAGGACACACCCCCACCATGTCTCCAGCCATGTGTAAGTCAAGGATACCCCCCATTACACCTCCAGCCATGTGTAAGTACAGGACACACCCTCACCACACCTCCAGCAATGTGTAAGTAAAGGACACAACCCCACCACACTTCCAGCAATGTGTAAGTACACATTGGAGGTGTGGTGGGGTGTGTCCTTTACTTACACATTGCTGGAGACGTGGTGGGGGTGTGTCCTCTCCTTACACATGGCGGGAGGTGTGGTGGGAGTTTGTCCTTTACTTACACATGGCTGGAAGTGTGTTGGGTTGTGTCTTTTACTTACACATGGCTGGAGATGTGGTGGGGGTATGTCCTTTACTTACACATGGCGGGAGGTGTGGTGGGAGTTTGTCCTTTACTTACACATGGCTGGAAGTGTGTTGGGTTGTGTCTTTTACTTACACATGACTGGAGATGTGGTGGGGGTATGTCCTTTACTTACACATGACTGGAGGTGTGGTGAGGGGTGTGTCTTTACTTACACATTACTTGAGGTATGGTGGGGGTGAGTCTTATACTTACACATGGCTGGAGGTGTGGTGGGGGTGTGTCCTTTACTTACACATTACTGGAGGTGTGGTGACGGGTGTGTCCTTTATTTACACAGGGCTGGAGTTGTGTTGGGGTTTGTCTTTTAATTACACATTACTGGAGTTGTGTTAGGGTGTGTCCTTTACTTACACATGGCTGGAGGTGTGTTGGTGTGTGTCTTTTACTTACACATTACTGGAGGTATGGTGAGGGTGTGGCCTTTACTTACACATGACTAGGGGTGTGGTGAAGGTGTGTCGTTTACTTACACATGGCTGGAGGTATGGTGGGGGTGTGTCTTTTACTTACACATGACTGGAGATGTGGTGGGGATGTGTTCTTTACACACACATGGCTGGAGATGTGGTGGAGGTGTGTCCTTTACTTACACCTGACTGGAGGTGTGATGGGGTGTGTCCTTTACTTACACGTGGCTGGAGACGTGGTGGTGTGTGTTCTTTACTTACACATGACTGGAGACCTGGTGGGGATGTGTTCTTTACTTACACATGGCTGTTGATGTGGTGGGGGTGTGTCCTTTACTTACACATGACTTTAGATGTGGTGGGGGTGTGTCCTTTACTTACACATGGCTGGAAGTGTGGTGGGGTGTGTCCTTTACTTACACATTAGTGGAGGTGTGGTGAGGGTGTGTCTTTACTTACACATGGCTGGAGGTGTGGTGGGGTGTGTGTCCTTTACTTACATATTACTGAAGGTGTGGTAGGGGAGTGTGTCATCTTCCTTTAATTAGATCATATGCACAGCAGGTAAGTCCTTGTTAGGCCTCCTATGTTAGGCACCTCTTCTTTCAGTTCCAGAAGTTGTATACTTACAACATCAGGCCAATGTGATTGAACACAATAAAAATCATCATTTTCTATATTTTCATTGTCAGAAGTTAGAGCAGCTCCTCACAGAGGTGTGTTTGCCACACCATATACATTCATGGAAGTTCAGACTTCATTTTCCATTTATTACCTGTTTATAATAATAGAAGGATTTGACAGTTTCTAGTTGTGTTCCTGGCAACAGTAAGTATTTTACTTCCTCTGTGTCAGGATTCTATGGTTTGCAATGTGCTTCCAGTTAAACTTGTATATGCAAAATTACAATATGCAGACTGCAATCTTCCACAAGATGGCACCTGGTATGTTTTTTTTTAATTTTCTCAAAATATTTCAGCAGTAACAAATATATGATCAGAGGTTTAGTAGAATATAATCCAGCAAATATAGATGGCAATAAAGATGAACAAAGCAAATTGTCTTAGCTCCGGTGATAACAATTAGCTTGGTACAAAGGTCCAGCTGACTGACCATCAGCAAGCTTCTTGTGTAACCAGGTTGTGGTAGCTGTTGGTATCTGTGGGACTTTTTCAGCAATACTGAACATTGTTTGTCATCAATCTAAGTAACAACGTCAGTTCACATATTTATATAACACGTCCCAACATGTTTAATTCACTGAATGAGGAGCTTAAGTCTCAATTTATAAAAAGGGCTGACAGGCAAGTTTAATTCACCCACCAGCATTGTTTGCTGTGCATACACTGAGCTGCTCATGCCCAGAAAAAGACCAAATGGTGCAACGGAGTAGAAGATGAGGGATTACGGTGCTGGGGGTCCTTTCTGGCCAAGGTAAGTGTCACTTACATGAGAATACCTTTTCTTTAGATGATCAAGTTGGTTGGGAACGTGGAATCACTTTGGGGAGAGCAACAGTCATTATATAGTATGAGGACAGTATGGAACTTAGAGCCCATTGTTTTTATCCATTGCTGTTGTAACCAAATAAAAATCAACTGGCTTGTTTTCATTGGCTTCCGAACATTTAGTAATTCCAGATGTTTGAATCGGTTCTGCACCTAAAACTAAACAGCAGCACTATGTCTGATCAATATTTTTACAGATTTTTGCTGAAATCCAAAAGAAATTAAATGTTGGTAATCCAGACAAAAAAATTGATAACAGGAAGTTATCAATCATTTACACTGTTGTGCAGATATTGACTAGTGTATTTCTGACTCTACTGTTGACAGACTCAGAACCTCTGCTGGAGGTCCAGACCAAACTGCACCAATAAATTTTCGGGCACAATCCACGATTGCTTTGATGACAATTTCTATGATGATTAGAGGAAGTAACTAAGTTACCCCAGGGGTACAAAATGCAGGAGTATTTTCAGTTTTTTTTAGAAAGTCACATGAATGAGTGAAAACATTACAGAAAAAGTTTATACATTAGGTGCTGTTAGGCATAGTACATTGTAGTGTTTTCTCTCAATGCTATAACCTGCAGTTATTTACTGATTTCTTTTATTCATTCAATGCACTATATATGCACCGAGAATCCACAGAATTGCTGTCACACATCCAAACACAGACCAGCAGGTGTTAGGCAATCTAAGGTTTAGGTTTTATTAGGCAAAGTACGTAGTAGTTAAAGTGGACCAAAACTAAACTTTTTACCCTACATAAAAGAGTAGACAACCCTTTTATAAAAGGTAAAAAAAAATTTTTGGGGGGGTTAAAAAAGGGTAGTGTAATTCTGGTTGTAATCTGCCTAAGCAAAAACCTATTCTATAACAAAGTAAAGAATATATTGTGAGTGAGTGCCAAAATCTTTTTTGGAAAGTATTGGATCGGGTGTATTCACCACCCAGGCAAAGGTATTACATGTTTTTTGGCTCCAGTAGATGTGTTGTCTGACTTTCAGTTTGGTTTACTTTTAGGGTCCTGGAGATTTACAAGGGAAATGTCTGTGTTTCCACCTGTGGAGGTGGAATTCATTCAGGCAGCATTATGCTGTCAGGAGCGCAGTGTATTCCCACAATTGTGCGGGAACAGAGCTCCAGGACAAACCTTGCGCTAAGTCTGCTGTATTATATAGAAAATGACTTGAGTGAGCCAGTTATTTGCTCAGCCGACCCACTGTTTTGTTGTTTGTTTTAATTTGCTGACATTGCTGCAATAAAGATACGGGCTGGAGCCTGCATTCAATTTTATCTGGAAGTCTGCTGTCTTATGTTATGGACCATACTGACAACCTGTTCCCACAATATTTAGAGGATGCGTTTTTTTTTATTTTGAATTATGCTGTGTTGGCGTTAGTTTTATTTATTTTTTAATTTAGCGTTCTTTGTAGTTGTACTTCCGGATTGGTTATTTGTGTACTTGCATTGACCATTCCATCACTGCCCATAATACCTACCAGTAAAGAGCTGTATACAAATTTTTTATACACTTATAGGCTTTCTAACCCCAGTCACAGAGCTGTGAAACAAGCAATTATTTAGTCAACAGCCAACAAAAAGATAGATATCTGATAAAAAAATCTCATCAGCAACTGCTTCTATTCCCAAGAACTAACAACATTTAATGCAACAAGCTGCATTCCTCCTAAAGGCTTTTAGCTCTTGAGCCATGCGGCATTCTTAACAATAACCACTACTGGCAACCGGGGACCTCTACATAACGTAAAGATAATCTGTAAAGATGCTTGAAACCCCAATGGCCCTTAAAGGTCAGAAATATATTCGATAAGGTGGCACACAGTGCCATCTACATCAACATGTTTCAATAAGTATGTTCAGGTCATAATTATGGCCAAGTTTAATTTTAAATTTGACTTTTTTTGATCACCTTTCTCTTGAACGTATCTGACCAACATTTCTTTCTTGTAGGGCTTGCTCTACAAATCCAGTGCTACCAATGTGAAGAATTCCAGGCAGATGACTGCTCCTCTCCAGAATTTATTGTTAACTGTACAGTCAACGTCCAGGATACATGTCAGAAGGAAGTCATGGAGAAGAGTGATGGTGAATATATATTGTCAATTCTGTTTAATAAAATAGGAGTCAGAAGAGAAAAGCATGCAATGTTCCAGAGGCTCTTTGGAGTTCACATTATTGCTGACTTCCTCTAGCTGAAATGGGGCTTCCTAGTTCAAAGCTGAGGATTAGGCAGCATTGTGGCAATTGTTATTTATAGTCCAAAAATGCCCTCTTAATTATATATGAATCAGTATTTTTCTATATTATGTTTTGTAGCATGTAACCTGTATTTTAAAATAATAAATTGTCATATTATAGGTCCTTCTTTCTAATAAGTGGACATTTAACAAAATTTCAGCAAAGTCGAATCACAATTGTAAAACACATTCTTAGTGTTCATCATCCATTTTGTTTGCTTTAGTAACCATGAGAGAAATAAATCCCTCTACCTCATGTTTTCTTTTCATGGTTTTAACATTTGTTTGGGGTCCCTTCATCTCACAACCCTTTAGTCCTCCCTATGCCCTATGCTTCACCACTGGAAGTGTCAGCCTAATATATGCGGAGATGTGGATGTGGGATGGCGGGAACCCCTAATATTGGGCACAGCGGGTGTAAAAACCCAAGAACTTAACACAGGGATTGATCCTAGTTGGTCTCGTTGATTCTGGGACAGGTCCCACATGGGTTAGGGACTTGATTCAATTGTCCAAACAAGGTGAAGATATGGCAAGAGATAGGGATACACTTAAAAAATTTGAAAGAGGAAGAGAAAATGGCTAACTTGGGATAGGGTTAAACAAAAAGAAAATGGTATGTTTAAAGAAAAATATGCTAATGTACAATGTTTCCAAAGCAGAACTGCCACAGAATCAAGGTCTGCAGCCCCCTGAACGTGCCGAGTGAGTGGGGTCTACCTTCACTCAATTTATTAACCTTGTATGGAGTTCTGCAACTTAGATCTGAAGTAAGGGAAACTATACTTTAGTTATACTGTATACTGGATTCAGGGTTTTTCCTACAAAATTACTCCAGAAGCTGAGACGTTATTCAAGCAACAGCTTCCTCAGATCTCCAAAGAACACTGATGGCAGCAATGGCCATCTTTAGAGCTGCTATCTGGTCAGGCAGCCTGTTTCAAACTTCTAAAGATTCATACACACCTGCAATTATTGTAGTTGGAAAGGATCTTTCATGATCCCTTGCATTACGATCGTTCGTCGCCCATCGTCTGTGGATCTGAGCACCATTCTGCTCTATGCAGAGGGGAGGGGGAGAACGACATAGCGGCAC